>NW_028167911.1:0-70964 GCF_964194135.1 Talpa europaea
GGGCCCCTGCCTGCCAGCCCGGCTGACCACGACGCCCACCCCCCCTTCAGTGCACCTGCTCCTCTGCGGGGGCGGGGGTCCCGCGGCGCCCAAGACGCAGCATCCACGCGCTTGCCCGCGGGCACACACACATACTCACACGCACACACAACACAGGCCCGCACACGCACACACACACGCACACACACACAGGGCCAGCTCGGGGCGGGCGGCCGGCGCAGCCCAGCACCCCGGGCCTTGGAGCTGGCGGGCGGCTCGGCACCCACCCTGCCTCCACAGGCTGGCGTGGCCCGCCTCGCTACTCGGCCTCTGACCCGCGTCCCCGACCCGGCCAGCGGCCCCGCAGGGCCCGAATGGACGCTGGCCGCCGCAGCTCCAAGCGGCCCCCTCCTCGCCGGCCTGGGGTCCCCTGGCCCAGGGCACGGCCTGCCCCCAGCCAGCGGACGCCAGCCCCCATGGCCCTGCTGGGGCCGACCCGGGTACCGGGGACGCCCGTGGGTACTGCGGGCGGGCGCCCAAACACCTGCGGGCTGGCGGGGGCCGCCAGGCCCCAGGAGACAAGATGGCGGGCGAGCCTGGCCCGCGCGCCGGGCCCCAGGCCCCCACTCAGGCTGGGGCCCGTGGGGGCCCGGCTGGAGCGCCAGTCAGCCTGAGGTCCCCGGGAGGGAAGGGGAGGGCAAGGGAGGGGAGGGGGCGGCGCGGGGCGGCGCGGCCCGGCGCGGCGCGGCGCGGGGCGGGCCTTGGGGGCCAAGGCCCAGCAGGCAGCTGTGGGTGTGGGGGCTCGGGGCGGGCGGGGCCGGGGCGGGGGCGTGGCCTGGGGCCGCCCCAGCCGGGGGCTCCTCCTGCTCTGCCAACCCCGAGGCAGAGGCAGAGGCGAGGTGGCCAGGTGGGGGCGAGCCGGGCCCAGGGCCGCAGAGCCCAGGGAAGCGTTCACCAAGCCAGCGCCGCAGCGCCCTGGGGGCCGCGTCTGGCTGGGCGGCGGCGGCGGAGGCGGCCGGCAGCGGGGGGCCGGGCCGGGCCTTGCGGGCCGTGCGGGGCCTTGCGGGGCCTTGCGGGGCCTTGCGGGGGCCGGTGTGGGGCGCGCGCCGGGGGAGCGGCGCGCGGGACCCCGGGCTCCCAGCCGCGCCGGGGATGCGGGCGGCAGGTTCTTGGGGAGCGCCGGGGCGGCTGCTGGCGTCTACGGCCATACCACCCTGAACGCGCCCGATCTCGTCTGATCTCGGAAGCTAAGCAGGGTCGGGCCTGGTTAGTACTTGGATGGGAGACCGCCTGGGAATACCGGGTGCTGTAGGCTTTTGCGGGCTCGTCCCCCGGCCCCTCTTGTCCCCTTTTGGGCCTGCGCCGGTCCCGGTCCCGCCGCAGCCACTTCCTTGCCTGGCCTCCGACGCACTGGCCCCCGGGCCTGGCTCTCGGGGAGGGGCTGCTGGCCCCTGCCCTCGGGGCCTGTGGACCTTTGGCTTCCCGGGCGGGAAGGCCCACTCCATCCTGCCTGCCTTCACTGCGTCCGCCCCGTGGTCGTCGTCGTCGTCGTCGTCGTCGTCGTCGTCGTCGTCATGGGCTCGCCTCCGTGTGTGCCCACACCCATGTCTCCCGCCTTCGGTCTCTGCAGGCCGGCCGGGGCATCGCCGGCGAGATGGCCCTCGGTCCCTCGGCCCCTGGGCCCTTTGCTGTCGGCCTTCGGCCGGACCCCGGGGCCTCTGCCGCTGGCCTGCGCCGGGGCTCCACCCACTCCCACAGGCCCCGGGCCCCTCCTGCCTGGGCCCCTGCCTGCCAGCCCGGCTGACCACGACGCCCACCCCCCCTTCAGTGCACCTGCTCCTCTGCGGGGGCGGGGGTCCCGCGGCGCCCAAGACGCAGCATCCACGCGCTTGCCCGCGGGCACACACACATACTCACACGCACACACAACACAGGCCCGCACACGCACACACACACGCACACACACACAGGGCCAGCTCGGGGCGGGCGGCCGGCGCAGCCCAGCACCCCGGGCCTTGGAGCTGGCGGGCGGCTCGGCACCCACCCTGCCTCCACAGGCTGGCGTGGCCCGCCTCGCTACTCGGCCTCTGACCCGCGTCCCCGACCCGGCCAGCGGCCCCGCAGGGCCCGAATGGACGCTGGCCGCCGCAGCTCCAAGCGGCCCCCTCCTCGCCGGCCTGGGGTCCCCTGGCCCAGGGCACGGCCTGCCCCCAGCCAGCGGACGCCAGCCCCCATGGCCCTGCTGGGGCCGACCCGGGTACCGGGGACGCCCGCGGGTACTGCGGGCGGGCGCCCAAACACCTGCGGGCTGGCGGGGGCCGCCAGGCCCCAGGAGACAAGATGGCGGGCGAGCCTGGCCCGCGCGCCGGGCCCCAGGCCCCCACTCAGGCTGGGGCCCGTGGGGGCCCGGCTGGAGCGCCAGTCAGCCTGAGGTCCCCGGGGAGGGAAGGGGAGGGCAAGGGAGGGGAGGGGGCGGCGCGGGGCGGCGCGGCCCGGCGCGGCGCAGCGCGGGGCGGGCCTTGGGGGCCAAGGCCCAGCAGGCAGCTGTGGGTGTGGGGGCTCGGGGCGGGCGGGGCCGGGGCGGGGGCGTGGCCTGGGGCCGCCCCAGCCGGGGGCTCCTCCTGCTCTGCCAACCCCGGGGCAGAGGCAGAGGCGAGGTGGCCAGGTGGGGGCGAGCCGGGCCCAGGGCCGCAGAGCCCAGGGAAGCGTTCACCAAGCCAGCGCCGCAGCGCCCTGGGGGCCGCGTCTGGCTGGGCGGCGGCGGCGGAGGCGGCCGGCAGCGGGGGGCCGGGCCGGGCCTTGCGGGCCGTGCGGGGCCTTGCGGGGCCTTGCGGGGGCCGGTGTGGGGCGCGCGCCGGGGGAGCGGCGCGCGGGACCCCGGGCTCCCAGCCGCGCCGGGGATGCGGGCGGCAGGTTCTTGGGGAGCGCCGGGGCGGCTGCTGGCGTCTACGGCCATACCACCCTGAACGCGCCCGATCTCGTCTGATCTCGGAAGCTAAGCAGGGTCGGGCCTGGTTAGTACTTGGATGGGAGACCGCCTGGGAATACCGGGTGCTGTAGGCTTTTGCGGGCTCGTCCCCCGGCCCCTCTTGTCCCCTTTTGGGCCTGCGCCGGTCCCGGTCCCGCCGCAGCCACTTCCTTGCCTGGCCTCCGACGCACTGGCCCCCGGGCCTGGCTCTCGGGGAGGGGCTGCTGGCCCCTGCCCTCGGGGCCTGTGGACCTTTGGCTTCCCGGGCGGGAAGGCCCACTCCATCCTGCCTGCCTTCACTGCGTCCGCCCCGTGGTCGTCGTCGTCGTCGTCGTCGTCGTCGTCGTCGTCGTCATGGGCTCGCCTCCGTGTGTGCCCACACCCATGTCTCCCGCCTTCGGTCTCTGCAGGCCGGCCGGGGCATCGCCGGCGAGATGGCCCTCGGTCCCTCGGCCCCTGGGCCCTTTGCTGTCGGCCTTCGGCCGGACCCCGGGGCCTCTGCCGCTGGCCTGCGCCGGGGCTCCACCCACTCCCACAGGCCCCGGGCCCCTCCTGCCTGGGCCCCTGCCTGCCAGCCCGGCTGACCACGACGCCCACCCCCCCTTCAGTGCACCTGCTCCTCTGCGGGGGCGGGGGTCCCGCGGCGCCCAAGACGCAGCATCCACGCGCTTGCCCGCGGGCACACACACATACTCACACGCACACACAACACAGGCCCGCACACGCACACACACACGCACACACACACAGGGCCAGCTCGGGGCGGGCGGCCGGCGCAGCCCAGCACCCCGGGCCTTGGAGCTGGCGGGCGGCTCGGCACCCACCCTGCCTCCACAGGCTGGCGTGGCCCGCCTCGCTACTCGGCCTCTGACCCGCGTCCCCGACCCGGCCAGCGGCCCCGCAGGGCCCGAATGGACGCTGGCCGCCGCAGCTCCAAGCGGCCCCCTCCTCGCCGGCCTGGGGTCCCCTGGCCCAGGGCACGGCCTGCCCCCAGCCAGCGGACGCCAGCCCCCATGGCCCTGCTGGGGCCGACCCGGGTACCGGGGACGCCCGCGGGTACTGCGGGCGGGCGCCCAAACACCTGCGGGCTGGCGGGGGCCGCCAGGCCCCAGGAGACAAGATGGCGGGCGAGCCTGGCCCGCGCGCCGGGCCCCAGGCCCCCACTCAGGCTGGGGCCCGTGGGGACCCGGCTGGAGCGCCAGTCAGCCTGAGGTCCCCGGGGAGGGAAGGGGAGGGCAAGGGAGGGGAGGGGGCGGCGCGGGGCGGCGCGGCCCGGCGCGGCGCAGCGCGGGGCGGGCCTTGGGGGCCAAGGCCCAGCAGGCAGCTGTGGGTGTGGGGGCTCGGGGCGGGCGGGGCCGGGGCGGGGGCGTGGCCTGGGGCCGCCCCAGCCGGGGGCTCCTCCTGCTCTGCCAACCCCGGGGCAGAGGCAGAGGCGAGGTGGCCAGGTGGGGGCGAGCCGGGCCCAGGGCCGCAGAGCCCAGGGAAGCGTTCACCAAGCCAGCGCCGCAGCGCCCTGGGGGCCGCGTCTGGCTGGGCGGCGGCGGCGGAGGCGGCCGGCAGCGGGGGGCCGGGCCGGGCCTTGCGGGCCGTGCGGGGCCTTGCGGGGCCTTGCGGGGGCCGGTGTGGGGCGCGCGCCGGGGGAGCGGCGCGCGGGACCCCGGGCTCCCAGCCGCGCCGGGGATGCGGGCGGCAGGTTCTTGGGGAGCGCCGGGGCGGCTGCTGGCGTCTACGGCCATACCACCCTGAACGCGCCCGATCTCGTCTGATCTCGGAAGCTAAGCAGGGTCGGGCCTGGTTAGTACTTGGATGGGAGACCGCCTGGGAATACCGGGTGCTGTAGGCTTTTGCGGGCTCGTCCCCCGGCCCCTCTTGTCCCCTTTTGGGCCTGCGCCGGTCCCGGTCCCGCCGCAGCCACTTCCTTGCCTGGCCTCCGACGCACTGGCCCCCGGGCCTGGCTCTCGGGGAGGGGCTGCTGGCCCCTGCCCTCGGGGCCTGTGGACCTTTGGCTTCCCGGGCGGGAAGGCCCACTCCATCCTGCCTGCCTTCACTGCGTCCGCCCCGTGGTCGTCGTCGTCGTCGTCGTCGTCGTCGTCGTCGTCGTCATGGGCTCGCCTCCGTGTGTGGCCACACCCATGTCTCCCGCCTTCGGTCTCTGCAGGCCGGCCGGGGCATCGCCGGCGAGATGGCCCTCGGTCCCTCGGCCCCTGGGCCCTTTGCTGTCGGCCTTCGGCCGGACCCCGGGGCCTCTGCCGCTGGCCTGCGCCGGGGCTCCACCCACTCCCACAGGCCCCGGGCCCCTCCTGCCTGGGCCCCTGCCTGCCAGCCCGGCTGACCACGACGCCCACCCCCCCTTCAGTGCACCTGCTCCTCTGCGGGGGCGGGGGTCCCGCGGCGCCCAAGACGCAGCATCCACGCGCTTGCCCGCGGGCACACACACATACTCACACGCACACACAACACAGGCCCGCACACGCACACACACACGCACACACACACAGGGCCAGCTCGGGGCGGGCGGCCGGCGCAGCCCAGCACCCCGGGCCTTGGAGCTGGCGGGCGGCTCGGCACCCACCCTGCCTCCACAGGCTGGCGTGGCCCGCCTCGCTACTCGGCCTCTGACCCGCGTCCCCGACCCGGCCAGCGGCCCCGCAGGGCCCGAATGGACGCTGGCCGCCGCAGCTCCAAGCGGCCCCCTCCTCGCCGGCCTGGGGTCCCCTGGCCCAGGGCACGGCCTGCCCCCAGCCAGCGGACGCCAGCCCCCATGGCCCTGCTGGGGCCGACCCGGGTACCGGGGACGCCCGTGGGTACTGCGGGCGGGCGCCCAAACACCTGCGGGCTGGCGGGGGCCGCCAGGCCCCAGGAGACAAGATGGCGGGCGAGCCTGGCCCGCGCGCCGGGCCCCAGGCCCCCACTCAGGCTGGGGCCCGTGGGGGCCCGGCTGGAGCGCCAGTCAGCCTGAGGTCCCCGGGAGGGAAGGGGAGGGCAAGGGAGGGGAGGGGGCGGCGCGGGGCGGCGCGGCCCGGCGCGGCGCGGCGCGGGGCGGGCCTTGGGGGCCAAGGCCCAGCAGGCAGCTGTGGGTGTGGGGGCTCGGGGCGGGCGGGGCCGGGGCGGGGGCGTGGCCTGGGGCCGCCCCAGCCGGGGGCTCCTCCTGCTCTGCCAACCCCGAGGCAGAGGCAGAGGCGAGGTGGCCAGGTGGGGGCGAGCCGGGCCCAGGGCCGCAGAGCCCAGGGAAGCGTTCACCAAGCCAGCGCCGCAGCGCCCTGGGGGCCGCGTCTGGCTGGGCGGCGGCGGCGGAGGCGGCCGGCAGCGGGGGGCCGGGCCGGGCCTTGCGGGCCGTGCGGGGCCTTGCGGGGCCTTGCGGGGCCTTGCGGGGGCCGGTGTGGGGCGCGCGCCGGGGGAGCGGCGCGCGGGACCCCGGGCTCCCAGCCGCGCCGGGGATGCGGGCGGCAGGTTCTTGGGGAGCGCCGGGGCGGCTGCTGGCGTCTACGGCCATACCACCCTGAACGCGCCCGATCTCGTCTGATCTCGGAAGCTAAGCAGGGTCGGGCCTGGTTAGTACTTGGATGGGAGACCGCCTGGGAATACCGGGTGCTGTAGGCTTTTGCGGGCTCGTCCCCCGGCCCCTCTTGTCCCCTTTTGGGCCTGCGCCGGTCCTGCCGCAGCCACTTCCTTGCCTGGCCTCCGACGCACTGGCCCCCGGGCCTGACTCTCGGGGAGGGGCTGCTGGCCCCTGCCCTCGGGGCCTGTGGACCTTTGGCTTCCCGGGCGGGAAGGCCCACTCCATCCTGGCTGCCTTCACTGCGTCTGCCCCGTGGTCGTCGTCGTCGTCGTCGTCGTCGTGGTCATGGGCTCGCCTCCGTGTGTGCCCACACCCATGTCTCCCGCCTTCAGTCTCTGCAGGCCGGCCGGGGCATCGCCGGCGAGATGGCCCTCGGTCCCTCGGCCCCTGGGCCCTTTGCTGTCGGCCTTCGGCCGGACCCCGGGGCCTCTGCCGCTGGCCTGCGCCGGGGCTCCACCCACTCCCACAGGCCCCGGGCCCCTCCTGCCTGGGCCCCTGCCTGCCAGCCCGGCTGACCACGACGCCCAACCCCCTTCAGTGCACCTGCTCCTCTGCGGGGGCGGGGGTCCCGCGGCGCCCAAGACGCAGCATCCACGCGCTTGCCCGCGGGCACACACACATACTCACACGCACACACAACACAGGCCCGCACACGCACACACACACGCACACACACACAGGGCCAGCTCGGGGCACCTTGGAGCTGGCGGGCGGCTCGGCACCCACCCTGCCTCCACAGGCTGGCGTGGCCCGCCTCGCTACTCGGCCTCTGACCCGCGTCCCCGACCCGGCCAGCGGCCCCGCAGGGCCCGAATGGACGCTGGCCGCCGCAGCTCCAAGCGGCCCCCTCCTCGCCGGCCTGGGGTCCCCTGGCCCAGGGCACGGCCTGCCCCCAGCCAGCGGACGCCAGCCCCCATGGCCCTGCTGGGGCCGACCCGGGTACCGGGGACGCCCGCGGGTACTGCGGGCGGGCGCCCAAACACCTGCGGGCTGGCGGGGGCCGCCAGGCCCCAGGAGACAAGATGGCGGGCGAGCCTGGCCCGCGCGCCGGGCCCCAGGCCCCCACTCAGGCTGGGGCCCGTGGGGGCCCGGCTGGAGCGCCAGTCAGCCTGAGGTCCCCGGGGAGGGAAGGGGAGGGCAAGGGAGGGGAGGGGGCGGCGCGGGGCGGCGCGGCCCGGCGCGGCGCGGCGCGGGGCGGGCCTTGGGGGCCAAGGCCCAGCAGGCAGCTGTGGGTGTGGGGGCTCGGGGCGGGCGGGGCCGGGGCGGGGGCGTGGCCTGGGGCCGCCCCAGCCGGGGGCTCCTCCTGCTCTGCCAACCCCGGGGCAGAGGCAGAGGCGAGGTGGCCAGGTGGGGGCGAGCCGGGCCCAGGGCCGCAGAGCCCAGGGAAGCGTTCACCAAGCCAGCGCCGCAGCGCCCTGGGGGCCGCGTCTGGCTGGGCGGCGGCGGCGGAGGCGGCCGGCAGCGGGGGGGCCGGGCCGGGCCTTGCGGGCCGTGCGGGGCCTTGCGGGGCCTTGCGGGGCCTTGCGGGGGCCGGTGTGGGGCGCGCGCCGGGGGAGCGGCGCGCGGGACCCCGGGCTCCCAGCCGCGCCGGGGATGCGGGCGGCAGGTTCTTGGGGAGCGCCGGGGCGGCTGCTGGCGTCTACGGCCATACCACCCTGAACGCGCCCGATCTCGTCTGATCTCGGAAGCTAAGCAGGGTCGGGCCTGGTTAGTACTTGGATGGGAGACCGCCTGGGAATACCGGGTGCTGTAGGCTTTTGCGGGCTCGTCCCCCGGCCCCTCTTGTCCCCTTTTGGGCCTGCGCCGGTCCCGGTCCCGCCGCAGCCACTTCCTTGCCTGGCCTCCGACGCACTGGCCCCCGGGCCTGGCTCTCGGGGAGGGGCTGCTGGCCCCTGCCCTCGGGGCCTGTGGACCTTTGGCTTCCCGGGCGGGAAGGCCCACTCCATCCTGCCTGCCTTCACTGCGTCCGCCCCGTCGTCGTCGTCGTCGTCGTCGTCATGGGCTCGCCTCCGTGTGTGCCCACACCCATGTCTCCCGCCTTCGGTCTCTGCAGGCCGGCCGGGGCATCGCCGGCGAGATGGCCCTCGGTCCCTCGGCCCCTGGGCCCTTTGCTGTCGGCCTTCGGCCGGACCCCGGGGCCTCTGCCGCTGGCCTGCGCCGGGGCTCCACCCACTCCCACAGGCCCCGGGCCCCTCCTGCCTGGGCCCCTGCCTGCCAGCCCGGCTGACCACGACGCCCACCCCCCCTTCAGTGCACCTGCTCCTCTGCGGGGGCGGGGGTCCCGCGGCGCCCAAGACGCAGCATCCACGCGCTTGCCCGCGGGCACACACACATACTCACACGCACACACAACACAGGCCCGCACACGCACACACACACGCACACACACACAGGGCCAGCTCGGGGCGGGCGGCCGGCGCAGCCCAGCACCCCGGGCCTTGGAGCTGGCGGGCGGCTCGGCACCCACCCTGCCTCCACAGGCTGGCGTGGCCCGCCTCGCTACTCGGCCTCTGACCCGCGTCCCCGACCCGGCCAGCGGCCCCGCAGGGCCCGAATGGACGCTGGCCGCCGCAGCTCCAAGCGGCCCCCTCCTCGCCGGCCTGGGGTCCCCTGGCCCAGGGCACGGCCTGCCCCCAGCCAGCGGACGCCAGCCCCCATGGCCCTGCTGGGGCCGACCCGGGTACCGGGGACGCCCGTGGGTACTGCGGGCGGGCGCCCAAACACCTGCGGGCTGGCGGGGGCCGCCAGGCCCCAGGAGACAAGATGGCGGGCGAGCCTGGCCCGCGCGCCGGGCCCCAGGCCCCCACTCAGGCTGGGGCCCGTGGGGGCCCGGCTGGAGCGCCAGTCAGCCTGAGGTCCCCGGGAGGGAAGGGGAGGGCAAGGGAGGGGAGGGGGCGGCGCGGGGCGGCGCGGCCCGGCGCGGCGCGGCGCGGGGCGGGCCTTGGGGGCCAAGGCCCAGCAGGCAGCTGTGGGTGTGGGGGCTCGGGGCGGGCGGGGCCGGGGCGGGGGCGTGGCCTGGGGCCGCCCCAGCCGGGGGCTCCTCCTGCTCTGCCAACCCCGGGGCAGAGGCAGAGGCGAGGTGGCCAGGTGGGGGCGAGCCGGTCCCAGGGCCGCAGAGCCCAGGGAAGCGTTCACCAAGCCAGCGCCGCAGCTCCCTGGGGGCCGCGTCTGGCTGGGCGGCGGCGGCGGAGGCGGCCGGCAGCGGGGGGCCGGGCCGGGCCTTGCGGGCCGTGCGGGGCCTTGCGGGGCCTTGCGGGGGCCGGTGTGGGGCGCGCGCCGGGGGAGCGGCGCGCGGGACCCCGGGCTCCCAGCCGCGCCGGGGATGCGGGCGGCAGGTTCTTGGGGAGCGCCGGGGCGGCTGCTGGCGTCTACGGCCATACCACCCTGAACGCGCCCGATCTCGTCTGATCTCGGAAGCTAAGCAGGGTCGGGCCTGGTTAGTACTTGGATGGGAGACCGCCTGGGAATACCGGGTGCTGTAGGCTTTTGCGGGCTCGTCCCCCGGCCCCTCTTGTCCCCTTTTGGGCCTGCGCCGGTCCCGGTCCCGCCGCAGCCACTTCCTTGCCTGGCCTCCGACGCACTGGCCCCCGGGCCTGGCTCTCGGGGAGGGGCTGCTGGCCCCTGCCCTCGGGGCCTGTGGACCTTTGGCTTCCCGGGCGGGAAGGCCCACTCCATCCTGCCTGCCTTCACTGCGTCCGCCCCGTGGTCGTCGTCGTCGTCGTCGTCGTCGTCGTCGTCGTCGTCATGGGCTCGCCTCCGTGTGTGCCCACACCCATGTCTCCCGCCTTCGGTCTCTGCAGGCCGGCCGGGGCATCGCCGGCGAGATGGCCCTCGGTCCCTCGGCCCCTGGGCCCTTTGCTGTCGGCCTTCGGCCGGACCCCGGGGCCTCTGCCGCTGGCCTGCGCCGGGGCTCCACCCACTCCCACAGGCCCCGGGCCCCTCCTGCCTGGGCCCCTGCCTGCCAGCCCGGCTGACCACGACGCCCACCCCCCCTTCAGTGCACCTGCTCCTCTGCGGGGGCGGGGGTCCCGCGGCGCCCAAGACGCAGCATCCACGCGCTTGCCCGCGGGCACACACACATACTCACACGCACACACAACACAGGCCCGCACACGCACACACACACGCACACACACACAGGGCCAGCTCGGGGCGGGCGGCCGGCGCAGCCCAGCACCCCGGGCCTTGGAGCTGGCGGGCGGCTCGGCACCCACCCTGCCTCCACAGGCTGGCGTGGCCCGCCTCGCTACTCGGCCTCTGACCCGCGTCCCCGACCCGGCCAGCGGCCCCGCAGGGCCCGAATGGACGCTGGCCGCCGCAGCTCCAAGCGGCCCCCTCCTCGCCGGCCTGGGGTCCCCTGGCCCAGGGCACGGCCTGCCCCCAGCCAGCGGACGCCAGCCCCCATGGCCCTGCTGGGGCCGACCCGGGTACCGGGGACGCCCGCGGGTACTGCGGGCGGGCGCCCAAACACCTGCGGGCTGGCGGGGGCCGCCAGGCCCCAGGAGACAAGATGGCGGGCGAGCCTGGCCCGCGCGCCGGGCCCCAGGCCCCCACTCAGGCTGGGGCCCGTGGGGACCCGGCTGGAGCGCCAGTCAGCCTGAGGTCCCCGGGGAGGGAAGGGGAGGGCAAGGGAGGGGAGGGGGCGGCGCGGGGCGGCGCGGCCCGGCGCGGCGCAGCGCGGGGCGGGCCTTGGGGGCCAAGGCCCAGCAGGCAGCTGTGGGTGTGGGGGCTCGGGGCGGGCGGGGCCGGGGCGGGGGCGTGGCCTGGGGCCGCCCCAGCCGGGGGCTCCTCCTGCTCTGCCAACCCCGGGGCAGAGGCAGAGGCGAGGTGGCCAGGTGGGGGCGAGCCGGGCCCAGGGCCGCAGAGCCCAGGGAAGCGTTCACCAAGCCAGCGCCGCAGCGCCCTGGGGGCCGCGTCTGGCTGGGCGGCGGCGGCGGAGGCGGCCGGCAGCGGGGGGCCGGGCCGGGCCTTGCGGGCCGTGCGGGGCCTTGCGGGGCCTTGCGGGGGCCGGTGTGGGGCGCGCGCCGGGGGAGCGGCGCGCGGGACCCCGGGCTCCCAGCCGCGCCGGGGATGCGGGCGGCAGGTTCTTGGGGAGCGCCGGGGCGGCTGCTGGCGTCTACGGCCATACCACCCTGAACGCGCCCGATCTCGTCTGATCTCGGAAGCTAAGCAGGGTCGGGCCTGGTTAGTACTTGGATGGGAGACCGCCTGGGAATACCGGGTGCTGTAGGCTTTTGCGGGCTCGTCCCCCGGCCCCTCTTGTCCCCTTTTGGGCCTGCGCCGGTCCCGGTCCCGCCGCAGCCACTTCCTTGCCTGGCCTCCGACGCACTGGCCCCCGGGCCTGGCTCTCGGGGAGGGGCTGCTGGCCCCTGCCCTCGGGGCCTGTGGACCTTTGGCTTCCCGGGCGGGAAGGCCCACTCCATCCTGCCTGCCTTCACTGCGTCCGCCCCGTGGTCGTCGTCGTCGTCGTCGTCATGGGCTCGCCTCCGTGTGTGGCCACACCCATGTCTCCCGCCTTCGGTCTCTGCAGGCCGGCCGGGGCATCGCCGGCGAGATGGCCCTCGGTCCCTCGGCCCCTGGGCCCTTTGCTGTCGGCCTTCGGCCGGACCCCGGGGCCTCTGCCGCTGGCCTGCGCCGGGGCTCCACCCACTCCCACAGGCCCCGGGCCCCTCCTGCCTGGGCCCCTGCCTGCCAGCCCGGCTGACCACGACGCCCACCCCCCCTTCAGTGCACCTGCTCCTCTGCGGGGGCGGGGGTCCCGCGGCGCCCAAGACGCAGCATCCACGCGCTTGCCCGCGGGCACACACACATACTCACACGCACACACAACACAGGCCCGCACACGCACACACACACGCACACACACACAGGGCCAGCTCGGGGCGGGCGGCCGGCGCAGCCCAGCACCCCGGGCCTTGGAGCTGGCGGGCGGCTCGGCACCCACCCTGCCTCCACAGGCTGGCGTGGCCCGCCTCGCTACTCGGCCTCTGACCCGCGTCCCCGACCCGGCCAGCGGCCCCGCAGGGCCCGAATGGACGCTGGCCGCCGCAGCTCCAAGCGGCCCCCTCCTCGCCGGCCTGGGGTCCCCTGGCCCAGGGCACGGCCTGCCCCCAGCCAGCGGACGCCAGCCCCCATGGCCCTGCTGGGGCCGACCCGGGTACCGGGGACGCCCGTGGGTACTGCGGGCGGGCGCCCAAACACCTGCGGGCTGGCGGGGGCCGCCAGGCCCCAGGAGACAAGATGGCGGGCGAGCCTGGCCCGCGCGCCGGGCCCCAGGCCCCCACTCAGGCTGGGGCCCGTGGGGGCCCGGCTGGAGCGCCAGTCAGCCTGAGGTCCCCGGGAGGGAAGGGGAGGGCAAGGGAGGGGAGGGGGCGGCGCGGGGCGGCGCGGCCCGGCGCGGCGCGGCGCGGGGCGGGCCTTGGGGGCCAAGGCCCAGCAGGCAGCTGTGGGTGTGGGGGCTCGGGGCGGGCGGGGCCGGGGCGGGGGCGTGGCCTGGGGCCGCCCCAGCCGGGGGCTCCTCCTGCTCTGCCAACCCCGAGGCAGAGGCAGAGGCGAGGTGGCCAGGTGGGGGCGAGCCGGGCCCAGGGCCGCAGAGCCCAGGGAAGCGTTCACCAAGCCAGCGCCGCAGCGCCCTGGGGGCCGCGTCTGGCTGGGCGGCGGCGGCGGAGGCGGCCGGCAGCGGGGGGCCGGGCCGGGCCTTGCGGGCCGTGCGGGGCCTTGCGGGGCCTTGCGGGGCCTTGCGGGGGCCGGTGTGGGGCGCGCGCCGGGGGAGCGGCGCGCGGGACCCCGGGCTCCCAGCCGCGCCGGGGATGCGGGCGGCAGGTTCTTGGGGAGCGCCGGGGCGGCTGCTGGCGTCTACGGCCATACCACCCTGAACGCGCCCGATCTCGTCTGATCTCGGAAGCTAAGCAGGGTCGGGCCTGGTTAGTACTTGGATGGGAGACCGCCTGGGAATACCGGGTGCTGTAGGCTTTTGCGGGCTCGTCCCCCGGCCCCTCTTGTCCCCTTTTGGGCCTGCGCCGGTCCCGGTCCCGCCGCAGCCACTTCCTTGCCTGGCCTCCGACGCACTGGCCCCCGGGCCTGGCTCTCGGGGAGGGGCTGCTGGCCCCTGCCCTCGGGGCCTGTGGACCTTTGGCTTCCCGGGCGGGAAGGCCCACTCCATCCTGCCTGCCTTCACTGCGTCCGCCCCGTGGTCGTCGTCGTCGTCGTCGTCGTCGTCGTCGTCGTCGTCATGGGCTCGCCTCCGTGTGTGCCCACACCCATGTCTCCCGCCTTCGGTCTCTGCAGGCCGGCCGGGGCATCGCCGGCGAGATGGCCCTCGGTCCCTCGGCCCCTGGGCCCTTTGCTGTCGGCCTTCGGCCGGACCCCGGGGCCTCTGCCGCTGGCCTGCGCCGGGGCTCCACCCACTCCCACAGGCCCCGGGCCCCTCCTGCCTGGGCCCCTGCCTGCCAGCCCGGCTGACCACGACGCCCACCCCCCCTTCAGTGCACCTGCTCCTCTGCGGGGGCGGGGGTCCCGCGGCGCCCAAGACGCAGCATCCACGCGCTTGCCCGCGGGCACACACACATACTCACACGCACACACAACACAGGCCCGCACACGCACACACACACGCACACACACACAGGGCCAGCTCGGGGCGGGCGGCCGGCGCAGCCCAGCACCCCGGGCCTTGGAGCTGGCGGGCGGCTCGGCACCCACCCTGCCTCCACAGGCTGGCGTGGCCCGCCTCGCTACTCGGCCTCTGACCCGCGTCCCCGACCCGGCCAGCGGCCCCGCAGGGCCCGAATGGACGCTGGCCGCCGCAGCTCCAAGCGGCCCCCTCCTCGCCGGCCTGGGGTCCCCTGGCCCAGGGCACGGCCTGCCCCCAGCCAGCGGACGCCAGCCCCCATGGCCCTGCTGGGGCCGACCCGGGTACCGGGGACGCCCGCGGGTACTGCGGGCGGGCGCCCAAACACCTGCGGGCTGGCGGGGGCCGCCAGGCCCCAGGAGACAAGATGGCGGGCGAGCCTGGCCCGCGCGCCGGGCCCCAGGCCCCCACTCAGGCTGGGGCCCGTGGGGGCCCGGCTGGAGCGCCAGTCAGCCTGAGGTCCCCGGGGAGGGAAGGGGAGGGCAAGGGAGGGGAGGGGGCGGCGCGGGGCGGCGCGGCCCGGCGCGGCGCAGCGCGGGGCGGGCCTTGGGGGCCAAGGCCCAGCAGGCAGCTGTGGGTGTGGGGGCTCGGGGCGGGCGGGGCCGGGGCGGGGGCGTGGCCTGGGGCCGCCCCAGCCGGGGGCTCCTCCTGCTCTGCCAACCCCGGGGCAGAGGCAGAGGCGAGGTGGCCAGGTGGGGGCGAGCCGGGCCCAGGGCCGCAGAGCCCAGGGAAGCGTTCACCAAGCCAGCGCCGCAGCGCCCTGGGGGCCGCGTCTGGCTGGGCGGCGGCGGCGGAGGCGGCCGGCAGCGGGGGGCCGGGCCGGGCCTTGCGGGCCGTGCGGGGCCTTGCGGGGCCTTGCGGGGGCCGGTGTGGGGCGCGCGCCGGGGGAGCGGCGCGCGGGACCCCGGGCTCCCAGCCGCGCCGGGGATGCGGGCGGCAGGTTCTTGGGGAGCGCCGGGGCGGCTGCTGGCGTCTACGGCCATACCACCCTGAACGCGCCCGATCTCGTCTGATCTCGGAAGCTAAGCAGGGTCGGGCCTGGTTAGTACTTGGATGGGAGACCGCCTGGGAATACCGGGTGCTGTAGGCTTTTGCGGGCTCGTCCCCCGGCCCCTCTTGTCCCCTTTTGGGCCTGCGCCGGTCCCGGTCCCGCCGCAGCCACTTCCTTGCCTGGCCTCCGACGCACTGGCCCCCGGGCCTGGCTCTCGGGGAGGGGCTGCTGGCCCCTGCCCTCGGGGCCTGTGGACCTTTGGCTTCCCGGGCGGGAAGGCCCACTCCATCCTGCCTGCCTTCACTGCGTCCGCCCCGTGGTCGTCGTCGTCGTCGTCGTCGTCGTCGTCGTCGTCGTCATGGGCTCGCCTCCGTGTGTGGCCACACCCATGTCTCCCGCCTTCGGTCTCTGCAGGCCGGCCGGGGCATCGCCGGCGAGATGGCCCTCGGTCCCTCGGCCCCTGGGCCCTTTGCTGTCGGCCTTCGGCCGGACCCCGGGGCCTCTGCCGCTGGCCTGCGCCGGGGCTCCACCCACTCCCACAGGCCCCGGGCCCCTCCTGCCTGGGCCCCTGCCTGCCAGCCCGGCTGACCACGACGCCCACCCCCCCTTCAGTGCACCTGCTCCTCTGCGGGGGCGGGGGTCCCGCGGCGCCCAAGACGCAGCATCCACGCGCTTGCCCGCGGGCACACACACATACTCACACGCACACACAACACAGGCCCGCACACGCACACACACACGCACACACACACAGGGCCAGCTCGGGGCGGGCGGCCGGCGCAGCCCAGCACCCCGGGCCTTGGAGCTGGCGGGCGGCTCGGCACCCACCCTGCCTCCACAGGCTGGCGTGGCCCGCCTCGCTACTCGGCCTCTGACCCGCGTCCCCGACCCGGCCAGCGGCCCCGCAGGGCCCGAATGGACGCTGGCCGCCGCAGCTCCAAGCGGCCCCCTCCTCGCCGGCCTGGGGTCCCCTGGCCCAGGGCACGGCCTGCCCCCAGCCAGCGGACGCCAGCCCCCATGGCCCTGCTGGGGCCGACCCGGGTACCGGGGACGCCCGTGGGTACTGCGGGCGGGCGCCCAAACACCTGCGGGCTGGCGGGGGCCGCCAGGCCCCAGGAGACAAGATGGCGGGCGAGCCTGGCCCGCGCGCCGGGCCCCAGGCCCCCACTCAGGCTGGGGCCCGTGGGGGCCCGGCTGGAGCGCCAGTCAGCCTGAGGTCCCCGGGGAGGGAAGGGGAGGGCAAGGGAGGGGAGGGGGCGGCGCGGGGCGGCGCGGCCCGGCGCGGCGCGGCGCGCGGCGGGCCTTGGGGGCCAAGGCCCAGCAGGCAGCTGTGGGTGTGGGGGCTCGGGGCGGGCGGGGCCGGGGCGGGGGCGTGGCCTGGGGCCGCCCCAGCCGGGGGCTCCTCCTGCTCTGCCAACCCCGAGGCAGAGGCAGAGGCGAGGTGGCCAGGTGGGGGCGAGCCGGGCCCAGGGCCGCAGAGCCCAGGGAAGCGTTCACCAAGCCAGCGCCGCAGCGCCCTGGGGGCCGCGTCTGGCTGGGCGGCGGCGGCGGAGGCGGCCGGCAGCGGGGGGCCGGGCCGGGCCTTGCGGGCCGTGCGGGGCCTTGCGGGGCCTTGCGGGGCCTTGCGGGGGCCGGTGTGGGGCGCGCGCCGGGGGAGCGGCGCGCGGGACCCCGGGCTCCCAGCCGCGCCGGGGATGCGGGCGGCAGGTTCTTGGGGAGCGCCGGGGCGGCTGCTGGCGTCTACGGCCATACCACCCTGAACGCGCCCGATCTCGTCTGATCTCGGAAGCTAAGCAGGGTCGGGCCTGGTTAGTACTTGGATGGGAGACCGCCTGGGAATACCGGGTGCTGTAGGCTTTTGCGGGCTCGTCCCCCGGCCCCTCTTGTCCCCTTTTGGGCCTGCGCCGGTCCCGGTCCCGCCGCAGCCACTTCCTTGCCTGGCCTCCGACGCACTGGCCCCCGGGCCTGGCTCTCGGGGAGGGGCTGCTGGCCCCTGCCCTCGGGGCCTGTGGACCTTTGGCTTCCCGGGCGGGAAGGCCCACTCCATCCTGCCTGCCTTCACTGCGTCCGCCCCGTGGTCGTCGTCGTCGTCGTCGTCGTCGTCGTCGTCGTCGTCGTCGTCATGGGCTCGCCTCCGTGTGTGCCCACACCCATGTCTCCCGCCTTCGGTCTCTGCAGGCCGGCCGGGGCATCGCCGGCGAGATGGCCCTCGGTCCCTCGGCCCCTGGGCCCTTTGCTGTCGGCCTTCGGCCGGACCCCGGGGCCTCTGCCGCTGGCCTGCGCCGGGGCTCCACCCACTCCCACAGGCCCCGGGCCCCTCCTGCCTGGGCCCCTGCCTGCCAGCCCGGCTGACCACGACGCCCACCCCCCCTTCAGTGCACCTGCTCCTCTGCGGGGGCGGGGGTCCCGCGGCGCCCAAGACGCAGCATCCACGCGCTTGCCCGCGGGCACACACACATACTCACACGCACACACAACACAGGCCCGCACACGCACACACACACGCACACACACACAGGGCCAGCTCGGGGCGGGCGGCCGGCGCAGCCCAGCACCCCGGGCCTTGGAGCTGGCGGGCGGCTCGGCACCCACCCTGCCTCCACAGGCTGGCGTGGCCCGCCTCGCTACTCGGCCTCTGACCCGCGTCCCCGACCCGGCCAGCGGCCCCGCAGGGCCCGAATGGACGCTGGCCGCCGCAGCTCCAAGCGGCCCCCTCCTCGCCGGCCTGGGGTCCCCTGGCCCAGGGCACGGCCTGCCCCCAGCCAGCGGACGCCAGCCCCCATGGCCCTGCTGGGGCCGACCCGGGTACCGGGGACGCCCGTGGGTACTGCGGGCGGGCGCCCAAACACCTGCGGGCTGGCGGGGGCCGCCAGGCCCCAGGAGACAAGATGGCGGGCGAGCCTGGCCCGCGCGCCGGGCCCCAGGCCCCCACTCAGGCTGGGGCCCGTGGGGGCCCGGCTGGAGCGCCAGTCAGCCTGAGGTCCCCGGGAGGGAAGGGGAGGGCAAGGGAGGGGAGGGGGCGGCGCGGGGCGGCGCGGCCCGGCGCGGCGCGGCGCGGGGCGGGCCTTGGGGGCCAAGGCCCAGCAGGCAGCTGTGGGTGTGGGGGCTCGGGGCGGGCGGGGCCGGGGCGGGGGCGTGGCCTGGGGCCGCCCCAGCCGGGGGCTCCTCCTGCTCTGCCAACCCCGAGGCAGAGGCAGAGGCGAGGTGGCCAGGTGGGGGCGAGCCGGGCCCAGGGCCGCAGAGCCCAGGGAAGCGTTCACCAAGCCAGCGCCGCAGCTCCCTGGGGGCCGCGTCTGGCTGGGCGGCGGCGGCGGAGGCGGCCGGCAGCGGGGGGCCGGGCCGGGCCTTGCGGGCCGTGCGGGGCCTTGCGGGGCCTTGCGGGGCCTTGCGGGGGCCGGTGTGGGGCGCGCGCCGGGGGAGCGGCGCGCGGGACCCCGGGCTCCCAGCCGCGCCGGGGATGCGGGCGGCAGGTTCTTGGGGAGCGCCGGGGCGGCTGCTGGCGTCTACGGCCATACCACCCTGAACGCGCCCGATCTCGTCTGATCTCGGAAGCTAAGCAGGGTCGGGCCTGGTTAGTACTTGGATGGGAGACCGCCTGGGAATACCGGGTGCTGTAGGCTTTTGCGGGCTCGTCCCCCGGCCCCTCTTGTCCCCTTTTGGGCCTGCGCCGGTCCTGCCGCAGCCACTTCCTTGCCTGGCCTCCGACGCACTGGCCCCCGGGCCTGGCTCTCGGGGAGGGGCTGCTGGCCCCTGCCCTCGGGGCCTGTGGACCTTTGGCTTCCCGGGCGGGAAGGCCCACTCCATCCTGCCTGCCTTCACTGCGTCCGCCCCGTGGTCGTCGTCGTCGTCGTCGTCGTCGTCGTCGTCGTCGTCATGGGCTCGCCTCCGTGTGTGCCCACACCCATGTCTCCCGCCTTCGGTCTCTGCAGGCCGGCCGGGGCATCGCCGGCGAGATGGCCCTCGGTCCCTCGGCCCCTGGGCCCTTTGCTGTCGGCCTTCGGCCGGACCCCGGGGCCTCTGCCGCTGGCCTGCGCCGGGGCTCCACCCACTCCCACAGGCCCCGGGCCCCTCCTGCCTGGGCCCCTGCCTGCCAGCCCGGCTGACCACGACGCCCACCCCCCCTTCAGTGCACCTGCTCCTCTGCGGGGGCGGGGGTCCCGCGGCGCCCAAGACGCAGCATCCACGCGCTTGCCCGCGGGCACACACACATACTCACACGCACACACAACACAGGCCCGCACACGCACACACACACGCACACACACACAGGGCCAGCTCGGGGCGGGCGGCCGGCGCAGCCCAGCACCCCGGGCCTTGGAGCTGGCGGGCGGCTCGGCACCCACCCTGCCTCCACAGGCTGGCGTGGCCCGCCTCGCTACTCGGCCTCTGACCCGCGTCCCCGACCCGGCCAGCGGCCCCGCAGGGCCCGAATGGACGCTGGCCGCCGCAGCTCCAAGCGGCCCCCTCCTCGCCGGCCTGGGGTCCCCTGGCCCAGGGCACGGCCTGCCCCCAGCCAGCGGACGCCAGCCCCCATGGCCCTGCTGGGGCCGACCCGGGTACCGGGGACGCCCGCGGGTACTGCGGGCGGGCGCCCAAACACCTGCGGGCTGGCGGGGGCCGCCAGGCCCCAGGAGACAAGATGGCGGGCGAGCCTGGCCCGCGCGCCGGGCCCCAGGCCCCCACTCAGGCTGGGGCCCGTGGGGACCCGGCTGGAGCGCCAGTCAGCCTGAGGTCCCCGGGGAGGGAAGGGGAGGGCAAGGGAGGGGAGGGGGCGGCGCGGGGCGGCGCGGCCCGGCGCGGCGCAGCGCGGGGCGGGCCTTGGGGGCCAAGGCCCAGCAGGCAGCTGTGGGTGTGGGGGCTCGGGGCGGGCGGGGCCGGGGCGGGGGCGTGGCCTGGGGCCGCCCCAGCCGGGGGCTCCTCCTGCTCTGCCAACCCCGGGGCAGAGGCAGAGGCGAGGTGGCCAGGTGGGGGCGAGCCGGGCCCAGGGCCGCAGAGCCCAGGGAAGCGTTCACCAAGCCAGCGCCGCAGCGCCCTGGGGGCCGCGTCTGGCTGGGCGGCGGCGGCGGAGGCGGCCGGCAGCGGGGGGCCGGGCCGGGCCTTGCGGGCCGTGCGGGGCCTTGCGGGGCCTTGCGGGGGCCGGTGTGGGGCGCGCGCCGGGGGAGCGGCGCGCGGGACCCCGGGCTCCCAGCCGCGCCGGGGATGCGGGCGGCAGGTTCTTGGGGAGCGCCGGGGCGGCTGCTGGCGTCTACGGCCATACCACCCTGAACGCGCCCGATCTCGTCTGATCTCGGAAGCTAAGCAGGGTCGGGCCTGGTTAGTACTTGGATGGGAGACCGCCTGGGAATACCGGGTGCTGTAGGCTTTTGCGGGCTCGTCCCCCGGCCCCTCTTGTCCCCTTTTGGGCCTGCGCCGGTCCCGGTCCCGCCGCAGCCACTTCCTTGCCTGGCCTCCGACGCACTGGCCCCCGGGCCTGGCTCTCGGGGAGGGGCTGCTGGCCCCTGCCCTCGGGGCCTGTGGACCTTTGGCTTCCCGGGCGGGAAGGCCCACTCCATCCTGCCTGCCTTCACTGCGTCCGCCCCGTGGTCGTCGTCGTCGTCGTCGTCGTCGTCGTCGTCGTCGTCATGGGCTCGCCTCCGTGTGTGGCCACACCCATGTCTCCCGCCTTCGGTCTCTGCAGGCCGGCCGGGGCATCGCCGGCGAGATGGCCCTCGGTCCCTCGGCCCCTGGGCCCTTTGCTGTCGGCCTTCGGCCGGACCCCGGGGCCTCTGCCGCTGGCCTGCGCCGGGGCTCCACCCACTCCCACAGGCCCCGGGCCCCTCCTGCCTGGGCCCCTGCCTGCCAGCCCGGCTGACCACGACGCCCACCCCCCCTTCAGTGCACCTGCTCCTCTGCGGGGGCGGGGGTCCCGCGGCGCCCAAGACGCAGCATCCACGCGCTTGCCCGCGGGCACACACACATACTCACACGCACACACAACACAGGCCCGCACACGCACACACACACGCACACACACACAGGGCCAGCTCGGGGCGGGCGGCCGGCGCAGCCCAGCACCCCGGGCCTTGGAGCTGGCGGGCGGCTCGGCACCCACCCTGCCTCCACAGGCTGGCGTGGCCCGCCTCGCTACTCGGCCTCTGACCCGCGTCCCCGACCCGGCCAGCGGCCCCGCAGGGCCCGAATGGACGCTGGCCGCCGCAGCTCCAAGCGGCCCCCTCCTCGCCGGCCTGGGGTCCCCTGGCCCAGGGCACGGCCTGCCCCCAGCCAGCGGACGCCAGCCCCCATGGCCCTGCTGGGGCCGACCCGGGTACCGGGGACGCCCGTGGGTACTGCGGGCGGGCGCCCAAACACCTGCGGGCTGGCGGGGGCCGCCAGGCCCCAGGAGACAAGATGGCGGGCGAGCCTGGCCCGCGCGCCGGGCCCCAGGCCCCCACTCAGGCTGGGGCCCGTGGGGGCCCGGCTGGAGCGCCAGTCAGCCTGAGGTCCCCGGGAGGGAAGGGGAGGGCAAGGGAGGGGAGGGGGCGGCGCGGGGCGGCGCGGCCCGGCGCGGCGCGGCGCGGGGCGGGCCTTGGGGGCCAAGGCCCAGCAGGCAGCTGTGGGTGTGGGGGCTCGGGGCGGGCGGGGCCGGGGCGGGGGCGTGGCCTGGGGCCGCCCCAGCCGGGGGCTCCTCCTGCTCTGCCAACCCCGAGGCAGAGGCAGAGGCGAGGTGGCCAGGTGGGGGCGAGCCGGGCCCAGGGCCGCAGAGCCCAGGGAAGCGTTCACCAAGCCAGCGCCGCAGCGCCCTGGGGGCCGCGTCTGGCTGGGCGGCGGCGGCGGAGGCGGCCGGCAGCGGGGGGCCGGGCCGGGCCTTGCGGGCCGTGCGGGGCCTTGCGGGGCCTTGCGGGGCCTTGCGGGGGCCGGTGTGGGGCGCGCGCCGGGGGAGCGGCGCGCGGGACCCCGGGCTCCCAGCCGCGCCGGGGATGCGGGCGGCAGGTTCTTGGGGAGCGCCGGGGCGGCTGCTGGCGTCTACGGCCATACCACCCTGAACGCGCCCGATCTCGTCTGATCTCGGAAGCTAAGCAGGGTCGGGCCTGGTTAGTACTTGGATGGGAGACCGCCTGGGAATACCGGGTGCTGTAGGCTTTTGCGGGCTCGTCCCCCGGCCCCTCTTGTCCCCTTTTGGGCCTGCGCCGGTCCCGGTCCCGCCGCAGCCACTTCCTTGCCTGGCCTCCGACGCACTGGCCCCCGGGCCTGGCTCTCGGGGAGGGGCTGCTGGCCCCTGCCCTCGGGGCCTGTGGACCTTTGGCTTCCCGGGCGGGAAGGCCCACTCCATCCTGCCTGCCTTCACTGCGTCCGCCCCGTGGTCGTCGTCGTCGTCGTCGTCGTCGTCGTCGTCGTCGTCGTCGTCATGGGCTCGCCTCCGTGTGTGCCCACACCCATGTCTCCCGCCTTCGGTCTCTGCAGGCCGGCCGGGGCATCGCCGGCGAGATGGCCCTCGGTCCCTCGGCCCCTGGGCCCTTTGCTGTCGGCCTTCGGCCGGACCCCGGGGCCTCTGCCGCTGGCCTGCGCCGGGGCTCCACCCACTCCCACAGGCCCCGGGCCCCTCCTGCCTGGGCCCCTGCCTGCCAGCCCGGCTGACCACGACGCCCACCCCCCCTTCAGTGCACCTGCTCCTCTGCGGGGGCGGGGGTCCCGCGGCGCCCAAGACGCAGCATCCACGCGCTTGCCCGCGGGCACACACACATACTCACACGCACACACAACACAGGCCCGCACACGCACACACACACGCACACACACACAGGGCCAGCTCGGGGCGGGCGGCCGGCGCAGCCCAGCACCCCGGGCCTTGGAGCTGGCGGGCGGCTCGGCACCCACCCTGCCTCCACAGGCTGGCGTGGCCCGCCTCGCTACTCGGCCTCTGACCCGCGTCCCCGACCCGGCCAGCGGCCCCGCAGGGCCCGAATGGACGCTGGCCGCCGCAGCTCCAAGCGGCCCCCTCCTCGCCGGCCTGGGGTCCCCTGGCCCAGGGCACGGCCTGCCCCCAGCCAGCGGACGCCAGCCCCCATGGCCCTGCTGGGGCCGACCCGGGTACCGGGGACGCCCGCGGGTACTGCGGGCGGGCGCCCAAACACCTGCGGGCTGGCGGGGGCCGCCAGGCCCCAGGAGACAAGATGGCGGGCGAGCCTGGCCCGCGCGCCGGGCCCCAGGCCCCCACTCAGGCTGGGGCCCGTGGGGGCCCGGCTGGAGCGCCAGTCAGCCTGAGGTCCCCGGGGAGGGAAGGGGAGGGCAAGGGAGGGGAGGGGGCGGCGCGGGGCGGCGCGGCCCGGCGCGGCGCAGCGCGGGGCGGGCCTTGGGGGCCAAGGCCCAGCAGGCAGCTGTGGGTGTGGGGGCTCGGGGCGGGCGGGGCCGGGGCGGGGGCGTGGCCTGGGGCCGCCCCAGCCGGGGGCTCCTCCTGCTCTGCCAACCCCGGGGCAGAGGCAGAGGCGAGGTGGCCAGGTGGGGGCGAGCCGGGCCCAGGGCCGCAGAGCCCAGGGAAGCGTTCACCAAGCCAGCGCCGCAGCGCCCTGGGGGCCGCGTCTGGCTGGGCGGCGGCGGCGGAGGCGGCCGGCAGCGGGGGGCCGGGCCGGGCCTTGGGGGCCGTGCGGGGCCTTGCGGGGCCTTGCGGGGGCCGGTGTGGGGCGCGCGCCGGGGGAGCGGCGCGCGGGACCCCGGGCTCCCAGCCGCGCCGGGGATGCGGGCGGCAGGTTCTTGGGGAGCGCCGGGGCGGCTGCTGGCGTCTACGGCCATACCACCCTGAACGCGCCCGATCTCGTCTGATCTCGGAAGCTAAGCAGGGTCGGGCCTGGTTAGTACTTGGATGGGAGACCGCCTGGGAATACCGGGTGCTGTAGGCTTTTGCGGGCTCGTCCCCCGGCCCCTCTTGTCCCCTTTTGGGCCTGCGCCGGTCCCGGTCCCGCCGCAGCCACTTCCTTGCCTGGCCTCCGACGCACTGGCCCCCGGGCCTGGCTCTCGGGGAGGGGCTGCTGGCCCCTGCCCTCGGGGCCTGTGGACCTTTGGCTTCCCGGGCGGGAAGGCCCACTCCATCCTGCCTGCCTTCACTGCGTCCGCCCCGTGGTCGTCGTCGTCGTCGTCGTCATGGGCTCGCCTCCGTGTGTGGCCACACCCATGTCTCCCGCCTTCGGTCTCTGCAGGCCGGCCGGGGCATCGCCGGCGAGATGGCCCTCGGTCCCTCGGCCCCTGGGCCCTTTGCTGTCGGCCTTCGGCCGGACCCCGGGGCCTCTGCCGCTGGCCTGCGCCGGGGCTCCACCCACTCCCACAGGCCCCGGGCCCCTCCTGCCTGGGCCCCTGCCTGCCAGCCCGGCTGACCACGACGCCCACCCCCCCTTCAGTGCACCTGCTCCTCTGCGGGGGCGGGGGTCCCGCGGCGCCCAAGACGCAGCATCCACGCGCTTGCCCGCGGGCACACACACATACTCACACGCACACACAACACAGGCCCGCACACGCACACACACACGCACACACACACAGGGCCAGCTCGGGGCGGGCGGCCGGCGCAGCCCAGCACCCCGGGCCTTGGAGCTGGCGGGCGGCTCGGCACCCACCCTGCCTCCACAGGCTGGCGTGGCCCGCCTCGCTACTCGGCCTCTGACCCGCGTCCCCGACCCGGCCAGCGGCCCCGCAGGGCCCGAATGGACGCTGGCCGCCGCAGCTCCAAGCGGCCCCCTCCTCGCCGGCCTGGGGTCCCCTGGCCCAGGGCACGGCCTGCCCCCAGCCAGCGGACGCCAGCCCCCATGGCCCTGCTGGGGCCGACCCGGGTACCGGGGACGCCCGTGGGTACTGCGGGCGGGCGCCCAAACACCTGCGGGCTGGCGGGGGCCGCCAGGCCCCAGGAGACAAGATGGCGGGCGAGCCTGGCCCGCGCGCCGGGCCCCAGGCCCCCACTCAGGCTGGGGCCCGTGGGGGCCCGGCTGGAGCGCCAGTCAGCCTGAGGTCCCCGGGGAGGGAAGGGGAGGGCAAGGGAGGGGAGGGGGCGGCGCGGGGCGGGCCTTGGGGGCCAAGGCCCAGCAGGCAGCTGTGGGTGTGGGGGCTCGGGGCGGGCGGGGCCGGGGCGGGGGCGTGGCCTGGGGCCGCCCCAGCCGGGGGCTCCTCCTGCTCTGCCAACCCCGAGGCAGAGGCAGAGGCGAGGTGGCCAGGTGGGGGCGAGCCGGGCCCAGGGCCGCAGAGCCCAGGGAAGCGTTCACCAAGCCAGCGCCGCAGCGCCCTGGGGGCCGCGTCTGGCTGGGCGGCGGCGGCGGAGGCGGCCGGCAGCGGGGGGCCGGGCCGGGCCTTGCGGGCCGTGCGGGGCCTTGCGGGGCCTTGCGGGGCCTTGCGGGGGCCGGTGTGGGGCGCGCGCCGGGGGAGCGGCGCGCGGGACCCCGGGCTCCCAGCCGCGCCGGGGATGCGGGCGGCAGGTTCTTGGGGAGCGCCGGGGCGGCTGCTGGCGTCTACGGCCATACCACCCTGAACGCGCCCGATCTCGTCTGATCTCGGAAGCTAAGCAGGGTCGGGCCTGGTTAGTACTTGGATGGGAGACCGCCTGGGAATACCGGGTGCTGTAGGCTTTTGCGGGCTCGTCCCCCGGCCCCTCTTGTCCCCTTTTGGGCCTGCGCCGGTCCCGGTCCCGCCGCAGCCACTTCCTTGCCTGGCCTCCGACGCACTGGCCCCCGGGCCTGGCTCTCGGGGAGGGGCTGCTGGCCCCTGCCCTCGGGGCCTGTGGACCTTTGGCTTCCCGGGCGGGAAGGCCCACTCCATCCTGCCTGCCTTCACTGCGTCCGCCCCGTGGTCGTCGTCGTCGTCGTCGTCATGGGCTCGCCTCCGTGTGTGGCCACACCCATGTCTCCCGCCTTCGGTCTCTGCAGGCCGGCCGGGGCATCGCCGGCGAGATGGCCCTCGGTCCCTCGGCCCCTGGGCCCTTTGCTGTCGGCCTTCGGCCGGACCCCGGGGCCTCTGCCGCTGGCCTGCGCCGGGGCTCCACCCACTCCCACAGGCCCCGGGCCCCTCCTGCCTGGGCCCCTGCCTGCCAGCCCGGCTGACCACGACGCCCACCCCCCCTTCAGTGCACCTGCTCCTCTGCGGGGGCGGGGGTCCCGCGGCGCCCAAGACGCAGCATCCACGCGCTTGCCCGCGGGCACACACACATACTCACACGCACACACAACACAGGCCCGCACACGCACACACACACGCACACACACACAGGGCCAGCTCGGGGCGGGCGGCCGGCGCAGCCCAGCACCCCGGGCCTTGGAGCTGGCGGGCGGCTCGGCACCCACCCTGCCTCCACAGGCTGGCGTGGCCCGCCTCGCTACTCGGCCTCTGACCCGCGTCCCCGACCCGGCCAGCGGCCCCGCAGGGCCCGAATGGACGCTGGCCGCCGCAGCTCCAAGCGGCCCCCTCCTCGCCGGCCTGGGGTCCCCTGGCCCAGGGCACGGCCTGCCCCCAGCCAGCGGACGCCAGCCCCCATGGCCCTGCTGGGGCCGACCCGGGTACCGGGGACGCCCGTGGGTACTGCGGGCGGGCGCCCAAACACCTGCGGGCTGGCGGGGGCCGCCAGGCCCCAGGAGACAAGATGGCGGGCGAGCCTGGCCCGCGCGCCGGGCCCCAGGCCCCCACTCAGGCTGGGGCCCGTGGGGGCCCGGCTGGAGCGCCAGTCAGCCTGAGGTCCCCGGGAGGGAAGGGGAGGGCAAGGGAGGGGAGGGGGCGGCGCGGGGCGGCGCGGCCCGGCGCGGCGCGGCGCGGGGCGGGCCTTGGGGGCCAAGGCCCAGCAGGCAGCTGTGGGTGTGGGGGCTCGGGGCGGGCGGGGCCGGGGCGGGGGCGTGGCCTGGGGCCGCCCCAGCCGGGGGCTCCTCCTGCTCTGCCAACCCCGGGGCAGAGGCAGAGGCGAGGTGGCCAGGTGGGGGCGAGCCGGGCCCAGGGCCGCAGAGCCCAGGGAAGCGTTCACCAAGCCAGCGCCGCAGCGCCCTGGGGGCCGCGTCTGGCTGGGCGGCGGCGGCGGAGGCGGCCGGCAGCGGGGGGGCCGGGCCGGGCCTTGCGGGCCGTGCGGGGCCTTGCGGGGCCTTGCGGGGCCTTGCGGGGGCCGGTGTGGGGCGCGCGCCGGGGGAGCGGCGCGCGGGACCCCGGGCTCCCAGCCGCGCCGGGGATGCGGGCGGCAGGTTCTTGGGGAGCGCCGGGGCGGCTGCTGGCGTCTACGGCCATACCACCCTGAACGCGCCCGATCTCGTCTGATCTCGGAAGCTAAGCAGGGTCGGGCCTGGTTAGTACTTGGATGGGAGACCGCCTGGGAATACCGGGTGCTGTAGGCTTTTGCGGGCTCGTCCCCCGGCCCCTCTTGTCCCCTTTTGGGCCTGCGCCGGTCCCGGTCCCGCCGCAGCCACTTCCTTGCCTGGCCTCCGACGCACTGGCCCCCGGGCCTGGCTCTCGGGGAGGGGCTGCTGGCCCCTGCCCTCGGGGCCTGTGGACCTTTGGCTTCCCGGGCGGGAAGGCCCACTCCATCCTGCCTGCCTTCACTGCGTCCGCCCCGTCGTCGTCGTCGTCGTCGTCGTCATGGGCTCGCCTCCGTGTGTGCCCACACCCATGTCTCCCGCCTTCGGTCTCTGCAGGCCGGCCGGGGCATCGCCGGCGAGATGGCCCTCGGTCCCTCGGCCCCTGGGCCCTTTGCTGTCGGCCTTCGGCCGGACCCCGGGGCCTCTGCCGCTGGCCTGCGCCGGGGCTCCACCCACTCCCACAGGCCCCGGGCCCCTCCTGCCTGGGCCCCTGCCTGCCAGCCCGGCTGACCACGACGCCCACCCCCCCTTCAGTGCACCTGCTCCTCTGCGGGGGCGGGGGTCCCGCGGCGCCCAAGACGCAGCATCCACGCGCTTGCCCGCGGGCACACACACATACTCACACGCACACACAACACAGGCCCGCACACGCACACACACACGCACACACACACAGGGCCAGCTCGGGGCGGGCGGCCGGCGCAGCCCAGCACCCCGGGCCTTGGAGCTGGCGGGCGGCTCGGCACCCACCCTGCCTCCACAGGCTGGCGTGGCCCGCCTCGCTACTCGGCCTCTGACCCGCGTCCCCGACCCGGCCAGCGGCCCCGCAGGGCCCGAATGGACGCTGGCCGCCGCAGCTCCAAGCGGCCCCCTCCTCGCCGGCCTGGGGTCCCCTGGCCCAGGGCACGGCCTGCCCCCAGCCAGCGGACGCCAGCCCCCATGGCCCTGCTGGGGCCGACCCGGGTACCGGGGACGCCCGTGGGTACTGCGGGCGGGCGCCCAAACACCTGCGGGCTGGCGGGGGCCGCCAGGCCCCAGGAGACAAGATGGCGGGCGAGCCTGGCCCGCGCGCCGGGCCCCAGGCCCCCACTCAGGCTGGGGCCCGTGGGGGCCCGGCTGGAGCGCCAGTCAGCCTGAGGTCCCCGGGAGGGAAGGGGAGGGCAAGGGAGGGGAGGGGGCGGCGCGGGGCGGCGCGGCCCGGCGCGGCGCGGCGCGGGGCGGGCCTTGGGGGCCAAGGCCCAGCAGGCAGCTGTGGGTGTGGGGGCTCGGGGCGGGCGGGGCCGGGGCGGGGGCGTGGCCTGGGGCCGCCCCAGCCGGGGGCTCCTCCTGCTCTGCCAACCCCGGGGCAGAGGCAGAGGCGAGGTGGCCAGGTGGGGGCGAGCCGGTCCCAGGGCCGCAGAGCCCAGGGAAGCGTTCACCAAGCCAGCGCCGCAGCTCCCTGGGGGCCGCGTCTGGCTGGGCGGCGGCGGCGGAGGCGGCCGGCAGCGGGGGGCCGGGCCGGGCCTTGCGGGCCGTGCGGGGCCTTGCGGGGCCTTGCGGGGGCCGGTGTGGGGCGCGCGCCGGGGGAGCGGCGCGCGGGACCCCGGGCTCCCAGCCGCGCCGGGGATGCGGGCGGCAGGTTCTTGGGGAGCGCCGGGGCGGCTGCTGGCGTCTACGGCCATACCACCCTGAACGCGCCCGATCTCGTCTGATCTCGGAAGCTAAGCAGGGTCGGGCCTGGTTAGTACTTGGATGGGAGACCGCCTGGGAATACCGGGTGCTGTAGGCTTTTGCGGGCTCGTCCCCCGGCCCCTCTTGTCCCCTTTTGGGCCTGCGCCGGTCCCGGTCCCGCCGCAGCCACTTCCTTGCCTGGCCTCCGACGCACTGGCCCCCGGGCCTGGCTCTCGGGGAGGGGCTGCTGGCCCCTGCCCTCGGGGCCTGTGGACCTTTGGCTTCCCGGGCGGGAAGGCCCACTCCATCCTGCCTGCCTTCACTGCGTCCGCCCCGTGGTCGTCGTCGTCGTCGTCGTCGTCGTCGTCGTCGTCGTCATGGGCTCGCCTCCGTGTGTGCCCACACCCATGTCTCCCGCCTTCGGTCTCTGCAGGCCGGCCGGGGCATCGCCGGCGAGATGGCCCTCGGTCCCTCGGCCCCTGGGCCCTTTGCTGTCGGCCTTCGGCCGGACCCCGGGGCCTCTGCCGCTGGCCTGCGCCGGGGCTCCACCCACTCCCACAGGCCCCGGGCCCCTCCTGCCTGGGCCCCTGCCTGCCAGCCCGGCTGACCACGACGCCCACCCCCCCTTCAGTGCACCTGCTCCTCTGCGGGGGCGGGGGTCCCGCGGCGCCCAAGACGCAGCATCCACGCGCTTGCCCGCGGGCACACACACATACTCACACGCACACACAACACAGGCCCGCACACGCACACACACACGCACACACACACAGGGCCAGCTCGGGGCGGGCGGCCGGCGCAGCCCAGCACCCCGGGCCTTGGAGCTGGCGGGCGGCTCGGCACCCACCCTGCCTCCACAGGCTGGCGTGGCCCGCCTCGCTACTCGGCCTCTGACCCGCGTCCCCGACCCGGCCAGCGGCCCCGCAGGGCCCGAATGGACGCTGGCCGCCGCAGCTCCAAGCGGCCCCCTCCTCGCCGGCCTGGGGTCCCCTGGCCCAGGGCACGGCCTGCCCCCAGCCAGCGGACGCCAGCCCCCATGGCCCTGCTGGGGCCGACCCGGGTACCGGGGACGCCCGCGGGTACTGCGGGCGGGCGCCCAAACACCTGCGGGCTGGCGGGGGCCGCCAGGCCCCAGGAGACAAGATGGCGGGCGAGCCTGGCCCGCGCGCCGGGCCCCAGGCCCCCACTCAGGCTGGGGCCCGTGGGGACCCGGCTGGAGCGCCAGTCAGCCTGAGGTCCCCGGGGAGGGAAGGGGAGGGCAAGGGAGGGGAGGGGGCGGCGCGGGGCGGCGCGGCCCGGCGCGGCGCAGCGCGGGGCGGGCCTTGGGGGCCAAGGCCCAGCAGGCAGCTGTGGGTGTGGGGGCTCGGGGCGGGCGGGGCCGGGGCGGGGGCGTGGCCTGGGGCCGCCCCAGCCGGGGGCTCCTCCTGCTCTGCCAACCCCGGGGCAGAGGCAGAGGCGAGGTGGCCAGGTGGGGGCGAGCCGGGCCCAGGGCCGCAGAGCCCAGGGAAGCGTTCACCAAGCCAGCGCCGCAGCGCCCTGGGGGCCGCGTCTGGCTGGGCGGCGGCGGCGGAGGCGGCCGGCAGCGGGGGGCCGGGCCGGGCCTTGCGGGCCGTGCGGGGCCTTGCGGGGCCTTGCGGGGGCCGGTGTGGGGCGCGCGCCGGGGGAGCGGCGCGCGGGACCCCGGGCTCCCAGCCGCGCCGGGGATGCGGGCGGCAGGTTCTTGGGGAGCGCCGGGGCGGCTGCTGGCGTCTACGGCCATACCACCCTGAACGCGCCCGATCTCGTCTGATCTCGGAAGCTAAGCAGGGTCGGGCCTGGTTAGTACTTGGATGGGAGACCGCCTGGGAATACCGGGTGCTGTAGGCTTTTGCGGGCTCGTCCCCCGGCCCCTCTTGTCCCCTTTTGGGCCTGCGCCGGTCCCGGTCCCGCCGCAGCCACTTCCTTGCCTGGCCTCCGACGCACTGGCCCCCGGGCCTGGCTCTCGGGGAGGGGCTGCTGGCCCCTGCCCTCGGGGCCTGTGGACCTTTGGCTTCCCGGGCGGGAAGGCCCACTCCATCCTGCCTGCCTTCACTGCGTCCGCCCCGTGGTCGTCGTCGTCGTCGTCGTCATGGGCTCGCCTCCGTGTGTGGCCACACCCATGTCTCCCGCCTTCGGTCTCTGCAGGCCGGCCGGGGCATCGCCGGCGAGATGGCCCTCGGTCCCTCGGCCCCTGGGCCCTTTGCTGTCGGCCTTCGGCCGGACCCCGGGGCCTCTGCCGCTGGCCTGCGCCGGGGCTCCACCCACTCCCACAGGCCCCGGGCCCCTCCTGCCTGGGCCCCTGCCTGCCAGCCCGGCTGACCACGACGCCCACCCCCCCTTCAGTGCACCTGCTCCTCTGCGGGGGCGGGGGTCCCGCGGCGCCCAAGACGCAGCATCCACGCGCTTGCCCGCGGGCACACACACATACTCACACGCACACACAACACAGGCCCGCACACGCACACACACACGCACACACACACAGGGCCAGCTCGGGGCGGGCGGCCGGCGCAGCCCAGCACCCCGGGCCTTGGAGCTGGCGGGCGGCTCGGCACCCACCCTGCCTCCACAGGCTGGCGTGGCCCGCCTCGCTACTCGGCCTCTGACCCGCGTCCCCGACCCGGCCAGCGGCCCCGCAGGGCCCGAATGGACGCTGGCCGCCGCAGCTCCAAGCGGCCCCCTCCTCGCCGGCCTGGGGTCCCCTGGCCCAGGGCACGGCCTGCCCCCAGCCAGCGGACGCCAGCCCCCATGGCCCTGCTGGGGCCGACCCGGGTACCGGGGACGCCCGTGGGTACTGCGGGCGGGCGCCCAAACACCTGCGGGCTGGCGGGGGCCGCCAGGCCCCAGGAGACAAGATGGCGGGCGAGCCTGGCCCGCGCGCCGGGCCCCAGGCCCCCACTCAGGCTGGGGCCCGTGGGGGCCCGGCTGGAGCGCCAGTCAGCCTGAGGTCCCCGGGAGGGAAGGGGAGGGCAAGGGAGGGGAGGGGGCGGCGCGGGGCGGCGCGGCCCGGCGCGGCGCGGCGCGGGGCGGGCCTTGGGGGCCAAGGCCCAGCAGGCAGCTGTGGGTGTGGGGGCTCGGGGCGGGCGGGGCCGGGGCGGGGGCGTGGCCTGGGGCCGCCCCAGCCGGGGGCTCCTCCTGCTCTGCCAACCCCGAGGCAGAGGCAGAGGCGAGGTGGCCAGGTGGGGGCGAGCCGGGCCCAGGGCCGCAGAGCCCAGGGAAGCGTTCACCAAGCCAGCGCCGCAGCGCCCTGGGGGCCGCGTCTGGCTGGGCGGCGGCGGCGGAGGCGGCCGGCAGCGGGGGGCCGGGCCGGGCCTTGCGGGCCGTGCGGGGCCTTGCGGGGCCTTGCGGGGCCTTGCGGGGGCCGGTGTGGGGCGCGCGCCGGGGGAGCGGCGCGCGGGACCCCGGGCTCCCAGCCGCGCCGGGGATGCGGGCGGCAGGTTCTTGGGGAGCGCCGGGGCGGCTGCTGGCGTCTACGGCCATACCACCCTGAACGCGCCCGATCTCGTCTGATCTCGGAAGCTAAGCAGGGTCGGGCCTGGTTAGTACTTGGATGGGAGACCGCCTGGGAATACCGGGTGCTGTAGGCTTTTGCGGGCTCGTCCCCCGGCCCCTCTTGTCCCCTTTTGGGCCTGCGCCGGTCCCGGTCCCGCCGCAGCCACTTCCTTGCCTGGCCTCCGACGCACTGGCCCCCGGGCCTGGCTCTCGGGGAGGGGCTGCTGGCCCCTGCCCTCGGGGCCTGTGGACCTTTGGCTTCCCGGGCGGGAAGGCCCACTCCATCCTGCCTGCCTTCACTGCGTCCGCCCCGTGGTCGTCGTCGTCGTCGTCGTCGTCGTCGTCGTCGTGGTCATGGGCTCGCCTCCGTGTGTGCCCACACCCATGTCTCCCGCCTTCGGTCTCTGCAGGCCGGCCGGGGCATCGCCGGCGAGATGGCCCTCGGTCCCTCGGCCCCTGGGCCCTTTGCTGTCGGCCTTCGGCCGGACCCCGGGGCCTCTGCCGCTGGCCTGCGCCGGGGCTCCACCCACTCCCACAGGCCCCGGGCCCCTCCTGCCTGGGCCCCTGCCTGCCAGCCCGGCTGACCACGACGCCCACCCCCCCTTCAGTGCACCTGCTCCTCTGCGGGGGCGGGGGTCCCGCGGCGCCCAAGACGCAGCATCCACGCGCTTGCCCGCGGGCACACACACATACTCACACGCACACACAACACAGGCCCGCACACGCACACACACACGCACACACACACAGGGCCAGCTCGGGGCGGGCGGCCGGCGCAGCCCAGCACCCCGGGCCTTGGAGCTGGCGGGCGGCTCGGCACCCACCCTGCCTCCACAGGCTGGCGTGGCCCGCCTCGCTACTCGGCCTCTGACCCGCGTCCCCGACCCGGCCAGCGGCCCCGCAGGGCCCGAATGGACGCTGGCCGCCGCAGCTCCAAGCGGCCCCCTCCTCGCCGGCCTGGGGTCCCCTGGCCCAGGGCACGGCCTGCCCCCAGCCAGCGGACGCCAGCCCCCATGGCCCTGCTGGGGCCGACCCGGGTACCGGGGACGCCCGCGGGTACTGCGGGCGGGCGCCCAAACACCTGCGGGCTGGCGGGGGCCGCCAGGCCCCAGGAGACAAGATGGCGGGCGAGCCTGGCCCGCGCGCCGGGCCCCAGGCCCCCACTCAGGCTGGGGCCCGTGGGGGCCCGGCTGGAGCGCCAGTCAGCCTGAGGTCCCCGGGGAGGGAAGGGGAGGGCAAGGGAGGGGAGGGGGCGGCGCGGGGCGGCGCGGCCCGGCGCGGCGCAGCGCGGGGCGGGCCTTGGGGGCCAAGGCCCAGCAGGCAGCTGTGGGTGTGGGGGCTCGGGGCGGGCGGGGCCGGGGCGGGGGCGTGGCCTGGGGCCGCCCCAGCCGGGGGCTCCTCCTGCTCTGCCAACCCCGGGGCAGAGGCAGAGGCGAGGTGGCCAGGTGGGGGCGAGCCGGGCCCAGGGCCGCAGAGCCCAGGGAAGCGTTCACCAAGCCAGCGCCGCAGCGCCCTGGGGGCCGCGTCTGGCTGGGCGGCGGCGGCGGAGGCGGCCGGCAGCGGGGGGCCGGGCCGGGCCTTGCGGGCCGTGCGGGGCCTTGCGGGGCCTTGCGGGGGCCGGTGTGGGGCGCGCGCCGGGGGAGCGGCGCGCGGGACCCCGGGCTCCCAGCCGCGCCGGGGATGCGGGCGGCAGGTTCTTGGGGAGCGCCGGGGCGGCTGCTGGCGTCTACGGCCATACCACCCTGAACGCGCCCGATCTCGTCTGATCTCGGAAGCTAAGCAGGGTCGGGCCTGGTTAGTACTTGGATGGGAGACCGCCTGGGAATACCGGGTGCTGTAGGCTTTTGCGGGCTCGTCCCCCGGCCCCTCTTGTCCCCTTTTGGGCCTGCGCCGGTCCCGGTCCCGCCGCAGCCACTTCCTTGCCTGGCCTCCGACGCACTGGCCCCCGGGCCTGGCTCTCGGGGAGGGGCTGCTGGCCCCTGCCCTCGGGGCCTGTGGACCTTTGGCTTCCCGGGCGGGAAGGCCCACTCCATCCTGCCTGCCTTCACTGCGTCCGCCCCGTGGTCGTCGTCGTCGTCGTCGTCGTCGTCGTCGTCGTCGTCATGGGCTCGCCTCCGTGTGTGGCCACACCCATGTCTCCCGCCTTCGGTCTCTGCAGGCCGGCCGGGGCATCGCCGGCGAGATGGCCCTCGGTCCCTCGGCCCCTGGGCCCTTTGCTGTCGGCCTTCGGCCGGACCCCGGGGCCTCTGCCGCTGGCCTGCGCCGGGGCTCCACCCACTCCCACAGGCCCCGGGCCCCTCCTGCCTGGGCCCCTGCCTGCCAGCCCGGCTGACCACGACGCCCACCCCCCCTTCAGTGCACCTGCTCCTCTGCGGGGGCGGGGGTCCCGCGGCGCCCAAGACGCAGCATCCACGCGCTTGCCCGCGGGCACACACACATACTCACACGCACACACAACACAGGCCCGCACACGCACACACACACGCACACACACACAGGGCCAGCTCGGGGCGGGCGGCCGGCGCAGCCCAGCACCCCGGGCCTTGGAGCTGGCGGGCGGCTCGGCACCCACCCTGCCTCCACAGGCTGGCGTGGCCCGCCTCGCTACTCGGCCTCTGACCCGCGTCCCCGACCCGGCCAGCGGCCCCGCAGGGCCCGAATGGACGCTGGCCGCCGCAGCTCCAAGCGGCCCCCTCCTCGCCGGCCTGGGGTCCCCTGGCCCAGGGCACGGCCTGCCCCCAGCCAGCGGACGCCAGCCCCCATGGCCCTGCTGGGGCCGACCCGGGTACCGGGGACGCCCGTGGGTACTGCGGGCGGGCGCCCAAACACCTGCGGGCTGGCGGGGGCCGCCAGGCCCCAGGAGACAAGATGGCGGGCGAGCCTGGCCCGCGCGCCGGGCCCCAGGCCCCCACTCAGGCTGGGGCCCGTGGGGGCCCGGCTGGAGCGCCAGTCAGCCTGAGGTCCCCGGGGAGGGAAGGGGAGGGCAAGGGAGGGGAGGGGGCGGCGCGGGGCGGCGCGGCCCGGCGCGGCGCGGCGCGCGGCGGGCCTTGGGGGCCAAGGCCCAGCAGGCAGCTGTGGGTGTGGGGGCTCGGGGCGGGCGGGGCCGGGGCGGGGGCGTGGCCTGGGGCCGCCCCAGCCGGGGGCTCCTCCTGCTCTGCCAACCCCGAGGCAGAGGCAGAGGCGAGGTGGCCAGGTGGGGGCGAGCCGGGCCCAGGGCCGCAGAGCCCAGGGAAGCGTTCACCAAGCCAGCGCCGCAGCGCCCTGGGGGCCGCGTCTGGCTGGGCGGCGGCGGCGGAGGCGGCCGGCAGCGGGGGGCCGGGCCGGGCCTTGCGGGCCGTGCGGGGCCTTGCGGGGCCTTGCGGGGCCTTGCGGGGGCCGGTGTGGGGCGCGCGCCGGGGGAGCGGCGCGCGGGACCCCGGGCTCCCAGCCGCGCCGGGGATGCGGGCGGCAGGTTCTTGGGGAGCGCCGGGGCGGCTGCTGGCGTCTACGGCCATACCACCCTGAACGCGCCCGATCTCGTCTGATCTCGGAAGCTAAGCAGGGTCGGGCCTGGTTAGTACTTGGATGGGAGACCGCCTGGGAATACCGGGTGCTGTAGGCTTTTGCGGGCTCGTCCCCCGGCCCCTCTTGTCCCCTTTTGGGCCTGCGCCGGTCCCGGTCCCGCCGCAGCCACTTCCTTGCCTGGCCTCCGACGCACTGGCCCCCGGGCCTGGCTCTCGGGGAGGGGCTGCTGGCCCCTGCCCTCGGGGCCTGTGGACCTTTGGCTTCCCGGGCGGGAAGGCCCACTCCATCCTGCCTGCCTTCACTGCGTCCGCCCCGTGGTCGTCGTCGTCGTCGTCGTCGTCGTCGTCGTCGTCGTCGTCGTCATGGGCTCGCCTCCGTGTGTGCCCACACCCATGTCTCCCGCCTTCGGTCTCTGCAGGCCGGCCGGGGCATCGCCGGCGAGATGGCCCTCGGTCCCTCGGCCCCTGGGCCCTTTGCTGTCGGCCTTCGGCCGGACCCCGGGGCCTCTGCCGCTGGCCTGCGCCGGGGCTCCACCCACTCCCACAGGCCCCGGGCCCCTCCTGCCTGGGCCCCTGCCTGCCAGCCCGGCTGACCACGACGCCCACCCCCCCTTCAGTGCACCTGCTCCTCTGCGGGGGCGGGGGTCCCGCGGCGCCCAAGACGCAGCATCCACGCGCTTGCCCGCGGGCACACACACATACTCACACGCACACACAACACAGGCCCGCACACGCACACACACACGCACACACACACAGGGCCAGCTCGGGGCGGGCGGCCGGCGCAGCCCAGCACCCCGGGCCTTGGAGCTGGCGGGCGGCTCGGCACCCACCCTGCCTCCACAGGCTGGCGTGGCCCGCCTCGCTACTCGGCCTCTGACCCGCGTCCCCGACCCGGCCAGCGGCCCCGCAGGGCCCGAATGGACGCTGGCCGCCGCAGCTCCAAGCGGCCCCCTCCTCGCCGGCCTGGGGTCCCCTGGCCCAGGGCACGGCCTGCCCCCAGCCAGCGGACGCCAGCCCCCATGGCCCTGCTGGGGCCGACCCGGGTACCGGGGACGCCCGTGGGTACTGCGGGCGGGCGCCCAAACACCTGCGGGCTGGCGGGGGCCGCCAGGCCCCAGGAGACAAGATGGCGGGCGAGCCTGGCCCGCGCGCCGGGCCCCAGGCCCCCACTCAGGCTGGGGCCCGTGGGGGCCCGGCTGGAGCGCCAGTCAGCCTGAGGTCCCCGGGAGGGAAGGGGAGGGCAAGGGAGGGGAGGGGGCGGCGCGGGGCGGCGCGGCCCGGCGCGGCGCGGCGCGGGGCGGGCCTTGGGGGCCAAGGCCCAGCAGGCAGCTGTGGGTGTGGGGGCTCGGGGCGGGCGGGGCCGGGGCGGGGGCGTGGCCTGGGGCCGCCCCAGCCGGGGGCTCCTCCTGCTCTGCCAACCCCGAGGCAGAGGCAGAGGCGAGGTGGCCAGGTGGGGGCGAGCCGGGCCCAGGGCCGCAGAGCCCAGGGAAGCGTTCACCAAGCCAGCGCCGCAGCTCCCTGGGGGCCGCGTCTGGCTGGGCGGCGGCGGCGGAGGCGGCCGGCAGCGGGGGGCCGGGCCGGGCCTTGCGGGCCGTGCGGGGCCTTGCGGGGCCTTGCGGGGCCTTGCGGGGGCCGGTGTGGGGCGCGCGCCGGGGGAGCGGCGCGCGGGACCCCGGGCTCCCAGCCGCGCCGGGGATGCGGGCGGCAGGTTCTTGGGGAGCGCCGGGGCGGCTGCTGGCGTCTACGGCCATACCACCCTGAACGCGCCCGATCTCGTCTGATCTCGGAAGCTAAGCAGGGTCGGGCCTGGTTAGTACTTGGATGGGAGACCGCCTGGGAATACCGGGTGCTGTAGGCTTTTGCGGGCTCGTCCCCCGGCCCCTCTTGTCCCCTTTTGGGCCTGCGCCGGTCCTGCCGCAGCCACTTCCTTGCCTGGCCTCCGACGCACTGGCCCCCGGGCCTGGCTCTCGGGGAGGGGCTGCTGGCCCCTGCCCTCGGGGCCTGTGGACCTTTGGCTTCCCGGGCGGGAAGGCCCACTCCATCCTGCCTGCCTTCACTGCGTCCGCCCCGTGGTCGTCGTCGTCGTCGTCGTCGTCGTCGTCGTCGTCGTCGTCGTCGTCATGGGCTCGCCTCCGTGTGTGCCCACACCCATGTCTCCCGCCTTCGGTCTCTGCAGGCCGGCCGGGGCATCGCCGGCGAGATGGCCCTCGGTCCCTCGGCCCCTGGGCCCTTTGCTGTCGGCCTTCGGCCGGACCCCGGGGCCTCTGCCGCTGGCCTGCGCCGGGGCTCCACCCACTCCCACAGGCCCCGGGCCCCTCCTGCCTGGGCCCCTGCCTGCCAGCCCGGCTGACCACGACGCCCACCCCCCCTTCAGTGCACCTGCTCCTCTGCGGGGGCGGGGGTCCCGCGGCGCCCAAGACGCAGCATCCACGCGCTTGCCCGCGGGCACACACACATACTCACACGCACACACAACACAGGCCCGCACACGCACACACACACGCACACACACACAGGGCCAGCTCGGGGCGGGCGGCCGGCGCAGCCCAGCACCCCGGGCCTTGGAGCTGGCGGGCGGCTCGGCACCCACCCTGCCTCCACAGGCTGGCGTGGCCCGCCTCGCTACTCGGCCTCTGACCCGCGTCCCCGACCCGGCCAGCGGCCCCGCAGGGCCCGAATGGACGCTGGCCGCCGCAGCTCCAAGCGGCCCCCTCCTCGCCGGCCTGGGGTCCCCTGGCCCAGGGCACGGCCTGCCCCCAGCCAGCGGACGCCAGCCCCCATGGCCCTGCTGGGGCCGACCCGGGTACCGGGGACGCCCGCGGGTACTGCGGGCGGGCGCCCAAACACCTGCGGGCTGGCGGGGGCCGCCAGGCCCCAGGAGACAAGATGGCGGGCGAGCCTGGCCCGCGCGCCGGGCCCCAGGCCCCCACTCAGGCTGGGGCCCGTGGGGACCCGGCTGGAGCGCCAGTCAGCCTGAGGTCCCCGGGGAGGGAAGGGGAGGGCAAGGGAGGGGAGGGGGCGGCGCGGGGCGGCGCGGCCCGGCGCGGCGCAGCGCGGGGCGGGCCTTGGGGGCCAAGGCCCAGCAGGCAGCTGTGGGTGTGGGGGCTCGGGGCGGGCGGGGCCGGGGCGGGGGCGTGGCCTGGGGCCGCCCCAGCCGGGGGCTCCTCCTGCTCTGCCAACCCCGGGGCAGAGGCAGAGGCGAGGTGGCCAGGTGGGGGCGAGCCGGGCCCAGGGCCGCAGAGCCCAGGGAAGCGTTCACCAAGCCAGCGCCGCAGCGCCCTGGGGGCCGCGTCTGGCTGGGCGGCGGCGGCGGTGGCGGCCGGCAGCGGGTGGCCGGGCCGGGCCTTGCGGGCCGTGCGGGGCCTTGCGGGGCCTTGCGGGGGCCGGTGTGGGGCGCGCGCCGGGGGAGCGGCGCGCGGGACCCCGGGCTCCCAGCCGCGCCGGGGATGCGGGCGGCAGGTTCTTGGGGAGCGCCGGGGCGGCTGCTGGCGTCTACGGCCATACCACCCTGAACGCGCCCGATCTCGTCTGATCTCGGAAGCTAAGCAGGGTCGGGCCTGGTTAGTACTTGGATGGGAGACCGCCTGGGAATACCGGGTGCTGTAGGCTTTTGCGGGCTCGTCCCCCGGCCCCTCTTGTCCCCTTTTGGGCCTGCGCCGGTCCTGCCGCAGCCACTTCCTTGCCTGGCCTCCGACGCACTGGCCCCCGGGCCTGACTCTCGGGGAGGGGCTGCTGGCCCCTGCCCTCGGGGCCTGTGGACCTTTGGCTTCCCGGGCGGGAAGGCCCACTCCATCCTGGCTGCCTTCACTGCGTCTGCCCCGTGGTCGTCGTCGTCGTCGTCGTCGTCGTGGTCATGGGCTCGCCTCCGTGTGTGCCCACACCCATGTCTCCCGCCTTCAGTCTCTGCAGGCCGGCCGGGGCATCGCCGGCGAGATGGCCCTCGGTCCCTCGGCCCCTGGGCCCTTTGCTGTCGGCCTTCGGCCGGACCCCGGGGCCTCTGCCGCTGGCCTGCGCCGGGGCTCCACCCACTCCCACAGGCCCCGGGCCCCTCCTGCCTGGGCCCCTGCCTGCCAGCCCGGCTGACCACGACGCCCAACCCCCTTCAGTGCACCTGCTCCTCTGCGGGGGCGGGGGTCCCGCGGCGCCCAAGACGCAGCATCCACGCGCTTGCCCGCGGGCACACACACATACTCACACGCACACACAACACAGGCCCGCACACGCACACACACACGCACACACACACAGGGCCAGCTCGGGGCACCTTGGAGCTGGCGGGCGGCTCGGCACCCACCCTGCCTCCACAGGCTGGCGTGGCCCGCCTCGCTACTCGGCCTCTGACCCGCGTCCCCGACCCGGCCAGCGGCCCCGCAGGGCCCGAATGGACGCTGGCCGCCGCAGCTCCAAGCGGCCCCCTCCTCGCCGGCCTGGGGTCCCCTGGCCCAGGGCACGGCCTGCCCCCAGCCAGCGGACGCCAGCCCCCATGGCCCTGCTGGGGCCGACCCGGGTACCGGGGACGCCCGCGGGTACTGCGGGCGGGCGCCCAAACACCTGCGGGCTGGCGGGGGCCGCCAGGCCCCAGGAGACAAGATGGCGGGCGAGCCTGGCCCGCGCGCCGGGCCCCAGGCCCCCACTCAGGCTGGGGCCCGTGGGGGCCCGGCTGGAGCGCCAGTCAGCCTGAGGTCCCCGGGGAGGGAAGGGGAGGGCAAGGGAGGGGAGGGGGCGGCGCGGGGCGGCGCGGCCCGGCGCGGCGCGGCGCGGGGCGGGCCTTGGGGGCCAAGGCCCAGCAGGCAGCTGTGGGTGTGGGGGCTCGGGGCGGGCGGGGCCGGGGCGGGGGCGTGGCCTGGGGCCGCCCCAGCCGGGGGCTCCTCCTGCTCTGCCAACCCCGGGGCAGAGGCAGAGGCGAGGTGGCCAGGTGGGGGCGAGCCGGGCCCAGGGCCGCAGAGCCCAGGGAAGCGTTCACCAAGCCAGCGCCGCAGCGCCCTGGGGGCCGCGTCTGGCTGGGCGGCGGCGGCGGAGGCGGCCGGCAGCGGGTGGCCGGGCCGGGCCTTGCGGGCCGTGCGGGGCCTTGCGGGGCCTTGCGGGGGCCGGTGTGGGGCGCGCGCCGGGGGAGCGGTGCGCGGGACCCCGGGCTCCCAGCCGCGCCGGGGATGCGGGCGGCAGGTTCTTGGGGAGCGCCGGGGCGGCTGCTGGCGTCTACGGCCATACCACCCTGAACGCGCCCGATCTCGTCTGATCTCGGAAGCTAAGCAGGGTCGGGCCTGGTTAGTACTTGGATGGGAGACCGCCTGGGAATACCGGGTGCTGTAGGCTTTTGCGGGCTCGTCCCCCGGCCCCTCTTGTCCCCTTTTGGGCCTGCGCCGGTCCCGGTCCCGCCGCAGCCACTTCCTTGCCTGGCCTCCGACGCACTGGCCCCCGGGCCTGGCTCTCGGGGAGGGGCTGCTGGCCCCTGCCCTCGGGGCCTGTGGACCTTTGGCTTCCCGGGCGGGAAGGCCCACTCCATCCTGCCTGCCTTCACTGCGTCCGCCCCGTGGTCGTCGTCGTCGTCGTCGTCGTCGTCGTCGTCGTCGTCGTCGTCATGGGCTCGCCTCCGTGTGTGGCCACACCCATGTCTCCCGCCTTCGGTCTCTGCAGGCCGGCCGGGGCATCGCCGGCGAGATGGCCCTCGGTCCCTCGGCCCCTGGGCCCTTTGCTGTCGGCCTTCGGCCGGACCCCGGGGCCTCTGCCGCTGGCCTGCGCCGGGGCTCCACCCACTCCCACAGGCCCCGGGCCCCTCCTGCCTGGGCCCCTGCCTGCCAGCCCGGCTGACCACGACGCCCACCCCCCCTTCAGTGCACCTGCTCCTCTGCGGGGGCGGGGGTCCCGCGGCGCCCAAGACGCAGCATCCACGCGCTTGCCCGCGGGCACACACACATACTCACACGCACACACAACACAGGCCCGCACACGCACACACACACGCACACACACACAGGGCCAGCTCGGGGCGGGCGGCCGGCGCAGCCCAGCACCCCGGGCCTTGGAGCTGGCGGGCGGCTCGGCACCCACCCTGCCTCCACAGGCTGGCGTGGCCCGCCTCGCTACTCGGCCTCTGACCCGCGTCCCCGACCCGGCCAGCGGCCCCGCAGGGCCCGAATGGACGCTGGCCGCCGCAGCTCCAAGCGGCCCCCTCCTCGCCGGCCTGGGTCGCCTGGCCCAGGGCACGGCCTGCCCCCAGCCAGCGGACGCCAGCCCCCATGGCCCTGCTGGGGCCGACCCGGGTACCGGGGACGCCCGCGGGTACTGCGGGCGGGCGCCCAAACACCTGCGGGCTGGCGGGGGCCGCCAGGCCCCAGGAGACAAGATGGCGGGCGAGCCTGGCCCGCGCGCCGGGCCCCAGGCCCCCACTCAGGCTGGGGCCCGTGGGGGCCGGGCTGGAGCGCCAGTCAGCCTGAGGTCCCCAGGGAGGGAAGGGGAGGGCAAGGGAGGGGAGGGGGCGGCGCGGGGCGGCGCGGCCCGGCGCGGCGCGGGGCGGGCCTTGGGGGCCGAGGCCCAGCAGGCAGCTGTGGGTGTGGGGGCTCGGGGCGGGCGGGGCCGGGGCGGGGGCGTGGCCTGGGGCGGCCCCAGCCGGGGGCTCCTCCTGCTCTGCCAACCCCGGGGCAGAGGCAGAGGCGAGGTGGCCAGGTGGGGGCGAGCCGGGCCCAGGGCCGCAGAGCCCAGGGAAGCGTTCACCAAGCCAGCGCCGCAGCGCCCTGGGGGCCGCGTCTGGCTGGGCGGCGGCGGCGGTGGCGGCCGGCAGCGGGTGGCCGGGCCGGGCCTTGCGGGCCGTGCGGGGCCTTGCGGGGCCTTGCGGGGGCCGGTGTGGGGCGCGCGCCGGGGGAGCTGCGCGCGGGACCCCGGGCTCCCAGCCGCGCCGGGGATGCGGGCGGCAGGTTCTTGGGGAGCGCCGGGGCGGCTGCTGGCGTCTACGGCCATACCACCCTGAACGCGCCCGATCTCGTCTGATCTCGGAAGCTAAGCAGGGTCGGGCCTGGTTAGTACTTGGATGGGAGACCGCCTGGGAATACCGGGTGCTGTAGGCTTTTGCGGGCTCGTCCCCCGGCCCCTCTTGTCCCCTTTTGGGCCTGCGCCGGTCCCGCCGCAGCCACTTCCTTGCCTGGCCTCCGAAGCACTGGCCCCCGGGCCTGGCTCTCGGGGAGGGGCTGCTGGCCCCTGCCCTCGGGGCCTGTGGACCTTTGGCTTCCCGGGCGGGAAGGCCCACTCCATCCTGGCTGCCTTCACTGCGTCCGCCCCGTGGTCGTCGTCGTCGTCGTCGTCGTCGTGGTCATGGGCTCGCCTCCGTGTGTGCCCACACCCATGTCTCCCGCCTTCGGTCTCTGCAGGCCGGCCGGGGCATCGCCGGCGAGATGGCCCTCGGTCCCTCGGCCCCTGGGCCCTTTGCTGTCGGCCTTCGGCCGGACCCCGGGGCCTCTGCCGCTGGCCTGCGCCGGGGCTCCACCCACTCCCACAGGCCCCGGCCCCTCCTGCCTGGGCCCCTGCCTGCCAGCCCGGCTGACCACGACGCCCACCCCCCCTTCAGTGCACCTGCTCCTCTGCGGGGGCGGGGGTCCCGCGGCGCCCAAGACGCACCATCCACGCGCTTGCCCGCGGGCACACACACATACTCACACGCACACACAACACAGGCCCGCACACGCACACACACACGCACACACACACAGGGCCAGCTCGGGGCGGGCGGCCGGCGCAGCCCAGCACCCCGGGCCTTGGAGCTGGCGGGCGGCTCGGCACCCACCCTGCCTCCACAGGCTGGCGTGGCCCGCCTCGCTACTCGGCCTCTGACCCGCGTCCCCGACCCGGCCAGCGGCCCCGCAGGGCCCGAATGGACGCTGGCCGCCGCAGCTCCAAGCGGCCCCCTCCTCGCCGGCCTGGGTCGCCTGGCCCAGGGCACGGCCTGCCCCCAGCCAGCGGACGCCAGCCCCCATGGCCCTGCTGGGGCCGACCCGGGTACCGGGGACGCCCGCGGGTACTGCGGGCGGGCGCCCAAACACCTGCGGGCTGGCGGGGGCCGCCAGGCCCCAGGAGACAAGATGGCGGGCGAGCCTGGCCCGCGCGCCGGGCCCCAGGCCCCCACTCAGGCTGGGGCCCGTGGGGGCCGGGCTGGAGCGCCAGTCAGCCTGAGGTCCCCAGGGAGGGAAGGGGAGGGCAAGGGAGGGGAGGGGGCGGCGCGGGGCGGCGCGGCCCGGCGCGGCGCGGGGCGGGCCTTGGGGGCCGAGGCCCAGCAGGCAGCTGTGGGTGTGGGGGCTCGGGGCGGGCGGGGCCGGGGCGGGGGCGTGGCCTGGGGCGGCCCCAGCCGGGGGCTCCTCCTGCTCTGCCAACCCCGGGGCAGAGGCAGAGGCGAGGTGGCCAGGTGGGGGCGAGCCGGGCCCAGGGCCGCAGAGCCCAGGGAAGCGTTCACCAAGCCAGCGCCGCAGCGCCCTGGGGGCCGCGTCTGGCTGGGCGGCGGCGGCGGTGGCGGCCGGCAGCGGGTGGCCGGGCCGGGCCTTGCGGGCCGTGCGGGGCCTTGCGGGGCCTTGCGGGGGCCGGTGTGGGGCGCGCGCCGGGGGAGCGGCGCGCGGGACCCCGGGCTCCCAGCCGCGCCGGGGATGCGGGCGGCAGGTTCTTGGGGAGCGCCGGGGCGGCTGCTGGCGTCTACGGCCATACCACCCTGAACGCGCCCGATCTCGTCTGATCTCGGAAGCTAAGCAGGGTCGGGCCTGGTTAGTACTTGGATGGGAGACCGCCTGGGAATACCGGGTGCTGTAGGCTTTTGCGGGCTCGTCCCCCGGCCCCTCTTGTCCCCTTTTGGGCCTGCGCCGGTCCTGCCGCAGCCACTTCCTTGCCTGGCCTCCGACGCACTGGCCCCCGGGCCTGGCTCTCGGGGAGGGGCTGCTGGCCCCTGCCCTCGGGGCCTGTGGACCTTTGGCTTCCCGGGCGGGAAGGCCCACTCCATCCTGGCTGCCTTCACTGCGTCCGCCCCGTGGTCGTCGTCGTCGTCGTCGTCGTCGTGGTCATGGGCTCGCCTCCGTGTGTGCCCACACCCATGTCTCCCGCCTTCAGTCTCTGCAGGCCGGCCGGGGCATCGCCGGCGAGATGGCCCTCGGTCCCTCGGCCCCTGGGCCCTTTGCTGTCGGCCTTCGGCCGGACCCCGGGGCCTCTGCCGCTGGCCTGCGCCGGGGCTCCACCCACTCCCACAGGCCCCGGGCCCCTCCTGCCTGGGCCCCTGCCTGCCAGCCCGGCTGACCACGACGCCCACCCCCCCTTCAGTGCACCTGCTCCTCTGCGGGGGCGGGGGTCCCGCGGCGCCCAAGACGCAGCATCCACGCGCTTGCCCGCGGGCACACACACATACTCACACGCACACACAACACAGGCCCGCACACGCACACACACACGCACACACACACAGGGCCAGCTCGGGGCGGGCGGCCGGCGCAGCCCAGCACCCCGGGCCTTGGAGCTGGCGGGCGGCTCGGCACCCACCCTGCCTCCACAGGCTGGCGTGGCCCGCCTCGCTACTCGGCCTCTGACCCGCGTCCCCGACCCGGCCAGCGGCCCCGCAGGGCCCGAATGGACGCTGGCCGCCGCAGCTCCAAGCGGCCCCCTCCTCGCCGGCCTGGGTCGCCTGGCCCAGGGCACGGCCTGCCCCCAGCCAGCGGACGCCAGCCCCCATGGCCCTGCTGGGGCCGACCCGGGTACCGGGGACGCCCGCGGGTACTGCGGGCGGGCGCCCAAACACCTGCGGGCTGGCGGGGGCCGCCAGGCCCCAGGAGACAAGATGGCGGGCGAGCCTGGCCCGCGCGCCGGGCCCCAGGCCCCCACTCAGGCTGGGGCCCGTGGGGGCCGGGCTGGAGCGCCAGTCAGCCTGAGGTCCCCAGGGAGGGAAGGGGAGGGCAAGGGAGGGGAGGGGGCGGCGCGGGGCGGCGCGGCCCGGCGCGGCGCGGGGCGGGCCTTGGGGGCCGAGGCCCAGCAGGCAGCTGTGGGTGTGGGGGCTCGGGGCGGGCGGGGCCGGGGCGGGGGCGTGGCCTGGGGCGGCCCCAGCCGGGGGCTCCTCCTGCTCTGCCAACCCCGGGGCAGAGGCAGAGGCGAGGTGGCCAGGTGGGGGCGAGCCGGGCCCAGGGCCGCAGAGCCCAGGGAAGCGTTCACCAAGCCAGCGCCGCAGCGCCCTGGGGGCCGCGTCTGGCTGGGCGGCGGCGGCGGAGGCGGCCGGCAGCGGGTGGCCGGGCCGGGCCTTGCGGGCCGTGCGGGGCCTTGCGGGGCCTTGCGGGGGCCGGTGTGGGGCGCGCGCCGGGGGAGCGGTGCGCGGGACCCCGGGCTCCCAGCCGCGCCGGGGATGCGGGCGGCAGGTTCTTGGGGAGCGCCGGGGCGGCTGCTGGCGTCTACGGCCATACCACCCTGAACGCGCCCGATCTCGTCTGATCTCGGAAGCTAAGCAGGGTCGGGCCTGGTTAGTACTTGGATGGGAGACCGCCTGGGAATACCGGGTGCTGTAGGCTTTTGCGGGCTCGTCCCCCGGCCCCTCTTGTCCCCTTTTGGGCCTGCGCCGGTCCCGCCGCAGCCACTTCCTTGCCTGGCCTCCGACGCACTGGCCCCCGGGCCTGGCTCTCGGGGAGGGGCTGCTGGCCCCTGCCCTCGGGGCCTGTGGACCTTTGGCTTCCCGGGCGGGAAGGCCCACTCCATCCTGCCTGCCTTCACTGCGTCCGCCCCGTGGTCGTCGTCGTCGTCGTCGTCGTCGTGGTCATGGGCTCGCCTCCGTGTGTGCCCACACCCATGTCTCCCGCCTTCGGTCTCTGCAGGCCGGCCGGGGCATCGCCGGCGAGATGGCCCTCGGTCCCTCGGCCCCTGGGCCCTTTGCTGTCGGCCTTCGGCCGACCCCGGGGCCTCTGCCGCTGGCCTGCGCCGGGGCTCCACCCACTCCCACAGGCCCCGGGCCCCTCCTGCCTGGGCCCCTGCCTGCCAGCCCGGCTGACCACGACGCCCACCCCCCCTTCAGTGCACCTGCTCCTCTGCGGGGGCGGGGGTCCCGCGGCGCCCAAGACGCAGCATCCACGCGCTTGCCCGCGGGCACACACACATACTCACACGCACACACAACACAGGCCCGCACACGCACACACACACGCACACACACACAGGGCCAGCTCGGGGCGGGCGGCCGGCGCAGCCCAGCACCCCGGGCCTTGGAGCTGGCGGGCGGCTCGGCACCCACCCTGCCTCCACAGGCTGGCGTGGCCCGCCTCGCTACTCGGCCTCTGACCCGCGTCCCCGACCCGGCCAGCGGCCCCGCAGGGCCCGAATGGACGCTGGCCGCCGCAGCTCCAAGCGGCCCCCTCCTCGCCGGCCTGGGTCGCCTGGCCCAGGGCACGGCCTGCCCCCAGCCAGCGGACGCCAGCCCCCATGGCCCTGCTGGGGCCGACCCGGGTACCGGGGACGCCCGCGGGTACTGCGGGCGGGCGCCCAAACACCTGCGGGCTGGCGGGGGCCGCCAGGCCCCAGGAGACAAGATGGCGGGCGAGCCTGGCCCGCGCGCCGGGCCCCAGGCCCCCACTCAGGCTGGGGCCCGTGGGGGCCGGGCTGGAGCGCCAGTCAGCCTGAGGTCCCCAGGGAGGGAAGGGGAGGGCAAGGGAGGGGAGGGGGCGGCGCGGGGCGGCGCGGCCCGGCGCGGCGCGGGGCGGGCCTTGGGGGCCGAGGCCCAGCAGGCAGCTGTGGGTGTGGGGGCTCGGGGCGGGCGGGGCCGGGGCGGGGGCGTGGCCTGGGGCGGCCCCAGCCGGGGGCTCCTCCTGCTCTGCCAACCCCGGGGCAGAGGCAGAGGCGAGGTGGCCAGGTGGGGGCGAGCCGGGCCCAGGGCCGCAGAGCCCAGGGAAGCGTTCACCAAGCCAGCGCCGCAGCGCCCTGGGGGCCGCGTCTGGCTGGGCGGCGGCGGCGGTGGCGGCCGGCAGCGGGTGGCCGGGCCGGGCCTTGCGGGCCGTGCGGGGCCTTGCGGGGCCTTGCGGGGGCCGGTGTGGGGCGCGCGCCGGGGGAGCGGCGCGCGGGACCCCGGGCTCCCAGCCGCGCCGGGGATGCGGGCGGCAGGTTCTTGGGGAGCGCCGGGGCGGCTGCTGGCGTCTACGGCCATACCACCCTGAACGCGCCCGATCTCGTCTGATCTCGGAAGCTAAGCAGGGTCGGGCCTGGTTAGTACTTGGATGGGAGACCGCCTGGGAATACCGGGTGCTGTAGGCTTTTGCGGGCTCGTCCCCCGGCCCCTCTTGTCCCCTTTTGGGCCTGCGCCGGTCCTGCCGCAGCCACTTCCTTGCCTGGCCTCCGACGCACTGGCCCCCGGGCCTGGCTCTCGGGGAGGGGCTGCTGGCCCCTGCCCTCGGGGCCTGTGGACCTTTGGCTTCCCGGGCGGGAAGGCCCACTCCATCCTGGCTGCCTTCACTGCGTCCGCCCCGTGGTCGTCGTCGTCGTCGTCGTCGTCGTGGTCATGGGCTCGCCTCCGTGTGTGCCCACACCCATGTCTCCCGCCTTCAGTCTCTGCAGGCCGGCCGGGGCATCGCCGGCGAGATGGCCCTCGGTCCCTCGGCCCCTGGGCCCTTTGCTGTCGGCCTTCGGCCGGACCCCGGGGCCTCTGCCGCTGGCCTGCGCCGGGGCTCCACCCACTCCCACAGGCCCCGGGCCCCTCCTGCCTGGGCCCCTGCCTGCCAGCCCGGCTGACCACGACGCCCACCCCCCCTTCAGTGCACCTGCTCCTCTGCGGGGGCGGGGGTCCCGCGGCGCCCAAGACGCAGCATCCACGCGCTTGCCCGCGGGCACACACACATACTCACACGCACACACAACACAGGCCCGCACACGCACACACACACGCACACACACACAGGGCCAGCTCGGGGCGGGCGGCCGGCGCAGCCCAGCACCCCGGGCCTTGGAGCTGGCGGGCGGCTCGGCACCCACCCTGCCTCCACAGGCTGGCGTGGCCCGCCTCGCTACTCGGCCTCTGACCCGCGTCCCCGACCCGGCCAGCGGCCCCGCAGGGCCCGAATGGACGCTGGCCGCCGCAGCTCCAAGCGGCCCCCTCCTCGCCGGCCTGGGTCGCCTGGCCCAGGGCACGGCCTGCCCCCAGCCAGCGGACGCCAGCCCCCATGGCCCTGCTGGGGCCGACCCGGGTACCGGGGACGCCCGCGGGTACTGCGGGCGGGCGCCCAAACACCTGCGGGCTGGCGGGGGCCGCCAGGCCCCAGGAGACAAGATGGCGGGCGAGCCTGGCCCGCGCGCCGGGCCCCAGGCCCCCACTCAGGCTGGGGCCCGTGGGGGCCGGGCTGGAGCGCCAGTCAGCCTGAGGTCCCCAGGGAGGGAAGGGGAGGGCAAGGGAGGGGAGGGGGCGGCGCGGGGCGGCGCGGCCCGGCGCGGCGCGGGGCGGGCCTTGGGGGCCGAGGCCCAGCAGGCAGCTGTGGGTGTGGGGGCTCGGGGCGGGCGGGGCCGGGGCGGGGGCGTGGCCTGGGGCGGCCCCAGCCGGGGGCTCCTCCTGCTCTGCCAACCCCGGGGCAGAGGCAGAGGCGAGGTGGCCAGGTGGGGGCGAGCCGGGCCCAGGGCCGCAGAGCCCAGGGAAGCGTTCACCAAGCCAGCGCCGCAGCGCCCTGGGGGCCGCGTCTGGCTGGGCGGCGGCGGCGGTGGCGGCCGGCAGCGGGTGGCCGGGCCGGGCCTTGCGGGCCGTGCGGGGCCTTGCGGGGCCTTGCGGGGGCCGGTGTGGGGCGCGCGCCGGGGGAGCGGCGCGCGGGACCCCGGGCTCCCAGCCGCGCCGGGGATGCGGGCGGCAGGTTCTTGGGGAGCGCCGGGGCGGCTGCTGGCGTCTACGGCCATACCACCCTGAACGCGCCCGATCTCGTCTGATCTCGGAAGCTAAGCAGGGTCGGGCCTGGTTAGTACTTGGATGGGAGACCGCCTGGGAATACCGGGTGCTGTAGGCTTTTGCGGGCTCGTCCCCCGGCCCCTCTTGTCCCCTTTTGGGCCTGCGCCGGTCCTGCCGCAGCCACTTCCTTGCCTGGCCTCCGACGCACTGGCCCCCGGGCCTGGCTCTCGGGGAGGGGCTGCTGGCCCCTGCCCTCGGGGCCTGTGGACCTTTGGCTTCCCGGGCGGGAAGGCCCACTCCATCCTGGCTGCCTTCACTGCGTCCGCCCCGTGGTCGTCGTCGTCGTCGTCGTCGTCGTGGTCATGGGCTCGCCTCCGTGTGTGCCCACACCCATGTCTCCCGCCTTCAGTCTCTGCAGGCCGGCCGGGGCATCGCCGGCGAGATGGCCCTCGGTCCCTCGGCCCCTGGGCCCTTTGCTGTCGGCCTTCGGCCGGACCCCGGGGCCTCTGCCGCTGGCCTGCGCCGGGGCTCCACCCACTCCCACAGGCCCCGGGCCCCTCCTGCCTGGGCCCCTGCCTGCCAGCCCGGCTGACCACGACGCCCAACCCCCTTCAGTGCACCTGCTCCTCTGCGGGGGCGGGGGTCCCGCGGCGCCCAAGACGCAGCATCCACGCGCTTGCCCGCGGGCACACACACATACTCACACGCACACACAACACAGGCCCGCACACGCACACACACACGCACACACACACAGGGCCAGCTCGGGGCACCTTGGAGCTGGCGGGCGGCTCGGCACCCACCCTGCCTCCACAGGCTGGCGTGGCCCGCCTCGCTACTCGGCCTCTGACCCGCGTCCCCGACCCGGCCAGCGGCCCCGCAGGGCCCGAATGGACGCTGGCCGCCGCAGCTCCAAGCGGCCCCCTCCTCGCCGGCCTGGGGTCCCCTGGCCCAGGGCACGGCCTGCCCCCAGCCAGCGGACGCCAGCCCCCATGGCCCTGCTGGGGCCGACCCGGGTACCGGGGACGCCCGCGGGTACTGCGGGCGGGCGCCCAAACACCTGCGGGCTGGCGGGGGCCGCCAGGCCCCAGGAGACAAGATGGCGGGCGAGCCTGGCCCGCGCGCCGGGCCCCAGGCCCCCACTCAGGCTGGGGCCCGTGGGGGCCCGGCTGGAGCGCCAGTCAGCCTGAGGTCCCCGGGGAGGGAAGGGGAGGGCAAGGGAGGGGAGGGGGCGGCGCGGGGCGGCGCGGCCCGGCGCGGCGCGGCGCGGGGCGGGCCTTGGGGGCCAAGGCCCAGCAGGCAGCTGTGGGTGTGGGGGCTCGGGGCGGGCGGGGCCGGGGCGGGGGCGTGGCCTGGGGCCGCCCCAGCCGGGGGCTCCTCCTGCTCTGCCAACCCCGGGGCAGAGGCAGAGGCGAGGTGGCCAGGTGGGGGCGAGCCGGGCCCAGGGCCGCAGAGCCCAGGGAAGCGTTCACCAAGCCAGCGCCGCAGCGCCCTGGGGGCCGCGTCTGGCTGGGCGGCGGCGGCGGAGGCGGCCGGCAGCGGGTGGCCGGGCCGGGCCTTGCGGGCCGTGCGGGGCCTTGCGGGGCCTTGCGGGGGCCGGTGTGGGGCGCGCGCCGGGGGAGCGGTGCGCGGGACCCCGGGCTCCCAGCCGCGCCGGGGATGCGGGCGGCAGGTTCTTGGGGAGCGCCGGGGCGGCTGCTGGCGTCTACGGCCATACCACCCTGAACGCGCCCGATCTCGTCTGATCTCGGAAGCTAAGCAGGGTCGGGCCTGGTTAGTACTTGGATGGGAGACCGCCTGGGAATACCGGGTGCTGTAGGCTTTTGCGGGCTCGTCCCCCGGCCCCTCTTGTCCCCTTTTGGGCCTGCGCCGGTCCCGGTCCCGCCGCAGCCACTTCCTTGCCTGGCCTCCGACGCACTGGCCCCCGGGCCTGGCTCTCGGGGAGGGGCTGCTGGCCCCTGCCCTCGGGGCCTGTGGACCTTTGGCTTCCCGGGCGGGAAGGCCCACTCCATCCTGCCTGCCTTCACTGCGTCCGCCCCGTGGTCGTCGTCGTCGTCGTCGTCGTCGTCGTCGTCGTCGTCGTCGTCATGGGCTCGCCTCCGTGTGTGGCCACACCCATGTCTCCCGCCTTCGGTCTCTGCAGGCCGGCCGGGGCATCGCCGGCGAGATGGCCCTCGGTCCCTCGGCCCCTGGGCCCTTTGCTGTCGGCCTTCGGCCGGACCCCGGGGCCTCTGCCGCTGGCCTGCGCCGGGGCTCCACCCACTCCCACAGGCCCCGGGCCCCTCCTGCCTGGGCCCCTGCCTGCCAGCCCGGCTGACCACGACGCCCACCCCCCCTTCAGTGCACCTGCTCCTCTGCGGGGGCGGGGGTCCCGCGGCGCCCAAGACGCAGCATCCACGCGCTTGCCCGCGGGCACACACACATACTCACACGCACACACAACACAGGCCCGCACACGCACACACACACGCACACACACACAGGGCCAGCTCGGGGCGGGCGGCCGGCGCAGCCCAGCACCCCGGGCCTTGGAGCTGGCGGGCGGCTCGGCACCCACCCTGCCTCCACAGGCTGGCGTGGCCCGCCTCGCTACTCGGCCTCTGACCCGCGTCCCCGACCCGGCCAGCGGCCCCGCAGGGCCCGAATGGACGCTGGCCGCCGCAGCTCCAAGCGGCCCCCTCCTCGCCGGCCTGGGTCGCCTGGCCCAGGGCACGGCCTGCCCCCAGCCAGCGGACGCCAGCCCCCATGGCCCTGCTGGGGCCGACCCGGGTACCGGGGACGCCCGCGGGTACTGCGGGCGGGCGCCCAAACACCTGCGGGCTGGCGGGGGCCGCCAGGCCCCAGGAGACAAGATGGCGGGCGAGCCTGGCCCGCGCGCCGGGCCCCAGGCCCCCACTCAGGCTGGGGCCCGTGGGGGCCGGGCTGGAGCGCCAGTCAGCCTGAGGTCCCCAGGGAGGGAAGGGGAGGGCAAGGGAGGGGAGGGGGCGGCGCGGGGCGGCGCGGCCCGGCGCGGCGCGGGGCGGGCCTTGGGGGCCGAGGCCCAGCAGGCAGCTGTGGGTGTGGGGGCTCGGGGCGGGCGGGGCCGGGGCGGGGGCGTGGCCTGGGGCGGCCCCAGCCGGGGGCTCCTCCTGCTCTGCCAACCCCGGGGCAGAGGCAGAGGCGAGGTGGCCAGGTGGGGGCGAGCCGGGCCCAGGGCCGCAGAGCCCAGGGAAGCGTTCACCAAGCCAGCGCCGCAGCGCCCTGGGGGCCGCGTCTGGCTGGGCGGCGGCGGCGGTGGCGGCCGGCAGCGGGTGGCCGGGCCGGGCCTTGCGGGCCGTGCGGGGCCTTGCGGGGCCTTGCGGGGGCCGGTGTGGGGCGCGCGCCGGGGGAGCTGCGCGCGGGACCCCGGGCTCCCAGCCGCGCCGGGGATGCGGGCGGCAGGTTCTTGGGGAGCGCCGGGGCGGCTGCTGGCGTCTACGGCCATACCACCCTGAACGCGCCCGATCTCGTCTGATCTCGGAAGCTAAGCAGGGTCGGGCCTGGTTAGTACTTGGATGGGAGACCGCCTGGGAATACCGGGTGCTGTAGGCTTTTGCGGGCTCGTCCCCCGGCCCCTCTTGTCCCCTTTTGGGCCTGCGCCGGTCCCGCCGCAGCCACTTCCTTGCCTGGCCTCCGAAGCACTGGCCCCCGGGCCTGGCTCTCGGGGAGGGGCTGCTGGCCCCTGCCCTCGGGGCCTGTGGACCTTTGGCTTCCCGGGCGGGAAGGCCCACTCCATCCTGGCTGCCTTCACTGCGTCCGCCCCGTGGTCGTCGTCGTCGTCGTCGTCGTCGTGGTCATGGGCTCGCCTCCGTGTGTGCCCACACCCATGTCTCCCGCCTTCGGTCTCTGCAGGCCGGCCGGGGCATCGCCGGCGAGATGGCCCTCGGTCCCTCGGCCCCTGGGCCCTTTGCTGTCGGCCTTCGGCCGGACCCCGGGGCCTCTGCCGCTGGCCTGCGCCGGGGCTCCACCCACTCCCACAGGCCCCGGCCCCTCCTGCCTGGGCCCCTGCCTGCCAGCCCGGCTGACCACGACGCCCACCCCCCCTTCAGTGCACCTGCTCCTCTGCGGGGGCGGGGGTCCCGCGGCGCCCAAGACGCACCATCCACGCGCTTGCCCGCGGGCACACACACATACTCACACGCACACACAACACAGGCCCGCACACGCACACACACACGCACACACACACAGGGCCAGCTCGGGGCGGGCGGCCGGCGCAGCCCAGCACCCCGGGCCTTGGAGCTGGCGGGCGGCTCGGCACCCACCCTGCCTCCACAGGCTGGCGTGGCCCGCCTCGCTACTCGGCCTCTGACCCGCGTCCCCGACCCGGCCAGCGGCCCCGCAGGGCCCGAATGGACGCTGGCCGCCGCAGCTCCAAGCGGCCCCCTCCTCGCCGGCCTGGGTCGCCTGGCCCAGGGCACGGCCTGCCCCCAGCCAGCGGACGCCAGCCCCCATGGCCCTGCTGGGGCCGACCCGGGTACCGGGGACGCCCGCGGGTACTGCGGGCGGGCGCCCAAACACCTGCGGGCTGGCGGGGGCCGCCAGGCCCCAGGAGACAAGATGGCGGGCGAGCCTGGCCCGCGCGCCGGGCCCCAGGCCCCCACTCAGGCTGGGGCCCGTGGGGGCCGGGCTGGAGCGCCAGTCAGCCTGAGGTCCCCAGGGAGGGAAGGGGAGGGCAAGGGAGGGGAGGGGGCGGCGCGGGGCGGCGCGGCCCGGCGCGGCGCGGGGCGGGCCTTGGGGGCCGAGGCCCAGCAGGCAGCTGTGGGTGTGGGGGCTCGGGGCGGGCGGGGCCGGGGCGGGGGCGTGGCCTGGGGCGGCCCCAGCCGGGGGCTCCTCCTGCTCTGCCAACCCCGGGGCAGAGGCAGAGGCGAGGTGGCCAGGTGGGGGCGAGCCGGGCCCAGGGCCGCAGAGCCCAGGGAAGCGTTCACCAAGCCAGCGCCGCAGCGCCCTGGGGGCCGCGTCTGGCTGGGCGGCGGCGGCGGAGGCGGCCGGCAGCGGGTGGCCGGGCCGGGCCTTGCGGGCCGTGCGGGGCCTTGCGGGGCCTTGCGGGGGCCGGTGTGGGGCGCGCGCCGGGGGAGCGGTGCGCGGGACCCCGGGCTCCCAGCCGCGCCGGGGATGCGGGCGGCAGGTTCTTGGGGAGCGCCGGGGCGGCTGCTGGCGTCTACGGCCATACCACCCTGAACGCGCCCGATCTCGTCTGATCTCGGAAGCTAAGCAGGGTCGGGCCTGGTTAGTACTTGGATGGGAGACCGCCTGGGAATACCGGGTGCTGTAGGCTTTTGCGGGCTCGTCCCCCGGCCCCTCTTGTCCCCTTTTGGGCCTGCGCCGGTCCCGCCGCAGCCACTTCCTTGCCTGGCCTCCGACGCACTGGCCCCCGGGCCTGGCTCTCGGGGAGGGGCTGCTGGCCCCTGCCCTCGGGGCCTGTGGACCTTTGGCTTCCCGGGCGGGAAGGCCCACTCCATCCTGCCTGCCTTCACTGCGTCCGCCCCGTGGTCGTCGTCGTCGTCGTCGTCGTCGTGGTCATGGGCTCGCCTCCGTGTGTGCCCACACCCATGTCTCCCGCCTTCGGTCTCTGCAGGCCGGCCGGGGCATCGCCGGCGAGATGGCCCTCGGTCCCTCGGCCCCTGGGCCCTTTGCTGTCGGCCTTCGGCCGGACCCCGGGGCCTCTGCCGCTGGCCTGCGCCGGGGCTCCACCCACTCCCACAGGCCCCGGGCCCCTCCTGCCTGGGCCCCTGCCTGCCAGCCCGGCTGACCACGACGCCCACCCCCCCTTCAGTGCACCTGCTCCTCTGCGGGGGCGGGGGTCCCGCGGCGCCCAAGACGCAGCATCCACGCGCTTGCCCGCGGGCACACACACATACTCACACGCACACACAACACAGGCCCGCACACGCACACACACACGCACACACACACAGGGCCAGCTCGGGGCGGGCGGCCGGCGCAGCCCAGCACCCCGGGCCTTGGAGCTGGCGGGCGGCTCGGCACCCACCCTGCCTCCACAGGCTGGCGTGGCCCGCCTCGCTACTCGGCCTCTGACCCGCGTCCCCGACCCGGCCAGCGGCCCCGCAGGGCCCGAATGGACGCTGGCCGCCGCAGCTCCAAGCGGCCCCCTCCTCGCCGGCCTGGGTCGCCTGGCCCAGGGCACGGCCTGCCCCCAGCCAGCGGACGCCAGCCCCCATGGCCCTGCTGGGGCCGACCCGGGTACCGGGGACGCCCGCGGGTACTGCGGGCGGGCGCCCAAACACCTGCGGGCTGGCGGGGGCCGCCAGGCCCCAGGAGACAAGATGGCGGGCGAGCCTGGCCCGCGCGCCGGGCCCCAGGCCCCCACTCAGGCTGGGGCCCGTGGGGGCCGGGCTGGAGCGCCAGTCAGCCTGAGGTCCCCAGGGAGGGAAGGGGAGGGCAAGGGAGGGGAGGGGGCGGCGCGGGGCGGCGCGGCCCGGCGCGGCGCGGGGCGGGCCTTGGGGGCCGAGGCCCAGCAGGCAGCTGTGGGTGTGGGGGCTCGGGGCGGGCGGGGCCGGGGCGGGGGCGTGGCCTGGGGCGGCCCCAGCCGGGGGCTCCTCCTGCTCTGCCAACCCCGGGGCAGAGGCAGAGGCGAGGTGGCCAGGTGGGGGCGAGCCGGGCCCAGGGCCGCAGAGCCCAGGGAAGCGTTCACCAAGCCAGCGCCGCAGCGCCCTGGGGGCCGCGTCTGGCTGGGCGGCGGCGGCGGTGGCGGCCGGCAGCGGGTGGCCGGGCCGGGCCTTGCGGGCCGTGCGGGGCCTTGCGGGGCCTTGCGGGGGCCGGTGTGGGGCGCGCGCCGGGGGAGCGGCGCGCGGGACCCCGGGCTCCCAGCCGCGCCGGGGATGCGGGCGGCAGGTTCTTGGGGAGCGCCGGGGCGGCTGCTGGCGTCTACGGCCATACCACCCTGAACGCGCCCGATCTCGTCTGATCTCGGAAGCTAAGCAGGGTCGGGCCTGGTTAGTACTTGGATGGGAGACCGCCTGGGAATACCGGGTGCTGTAGGCTTTTGCGGGCTCGTCCCCCGGCCCCTCTTGTCCCCTTTTGGGCCTGCGCCGGTCCTGCCGCAGCCACTTCCTTGCCTGGCCTCCGACGCACTGGCCCCCGGGCCTGGCTCTCGGGGAGGGGCTGCTGGCCCCTGCCCTCGGGGCCTGTGGACCTTTGGCTTCCCGGGCGGGAAGGCCCACTCCATCCTGGCTGCCTTCACTGCGTCCGCCCCGTGGTCGTCGTCGTCGTCGTCGTCGTCGTGGTCATGGGCTCGCCTCCGTGTGTGCCCACACCCATGTCTCCCGCCTTCAGTCTCTGCAGGCCGGCCGGGGCATCGCCGGCGAGATGGCCCTCGGTCCCTCGGCCCCTGGGCCCTTTGCTGTCGGCCTTCGGCCGGACCCCGGGGCCTCTGCCGCTGGCCTGCGCCGGGGCTCCACCCACTCCCACAGGCCCCGGGCCCCTCCTGCCTGGGCCCCTGCCTGCCAGCCCGGCTGACCACGACGCCCACCCCCCCTTCAGTGCACCTGCTCCTCTGCGGGGGCGGGGGTCCCGCGGCGCCCAAGACGCAGCATCCACGCGCTTGCCCGCGGGCACACACACATACTCACACGCACACACAACACAGGCCCGCACACGCACACACACACGCACACACACACAGGGCCAGCTCGGGGCGGGCGGCCGGCGCAGCCCAGCACCCCGGGCCTTGGAGCTGGCGGGCGGCTCGGCACCCACCCTGCCTCCACAGGCTGGCGTGGCCCGCCTCGCTACTCGGCCTCTGACCCGCGTCCCCGACCCGGCCAGCGGCCCCGCAGGGCCCGAATGGACGCTGGCCGCCGCAGCTCCAAGCGGCCCCCTCCTCGCCGGCCTGGGTCGCCTGGCCCAGGGCACGGCCTGCCCCCAGCCAGCGGACGCCAGCCCCCATGGCCCTGCTGGGGCCGACCCGGGTACCGGGGACGCCCGCGGGTACTGCGGGCGGGCGCCCAAACACCTGCGGGCTGGCGGGGGCCGCCAGGCCCCAGGAGACAAGATGGCGGGCGAGCCTGGCCCGCGCGCCGGGCCCCAGGCCCCCACTCAGGCTGGGGCCCGTGGGGGCCGGGCTGGAGCGCCAGTCAGCCTGAGGTCCCCAGGGAGGGAAGGGGAGGGCAAGGGAGGGGAGGGGGCGGCGCGGGGCGGCGCGGCCCGGCGCGGCGCGGGGCGGGCCTTGGGGGCCGAGGCCCAGCAGGCAGCTGTGGGTGTGGGGGCTCGGGGCGGGCGGGGCCGGGGCGGGGGCGTGGCCTGGGGCGGCCCCAGCCGGGGGCTCCTCCTGCTCTGCCAACCCCGGGGCAGAGGCAGAGGCGAGGTGGCCAGGTGGGGGCGAGCCGGGCCCAGGGCCGCAGAGCCCAGGGAAGCGTTCACCAAGCCAGCGCCGCAGCGCCCTGGGGGCCGCGTCTGGCTGGGCGGCGGCGGCGGTGGCGGCCGGCAGCGGGTGGCCGGGCCGGGCCTTGCGGGCCGTGCGGGGCCTTGCGGGGCCTTGCGGGGGCCGGTGTGGGGCGCGCGCCGGGGGAGCGGCGCGCGGGACCCCGGGCTCCCAGCCGCGCCGGGGATGCGGGCGGCAGGTTCTTGGGGAGCGCCGGGGCGGCTGCTGGCGTCTACGGCCATACCACCCTGAACGCGCCCGATCTCGTCTGATCTCGGAAGCTAAGCAGGGTCGGGCCTGGTTAGTACTTGGATGGGAGACCGCCTGGGAATACCGGGTGCTGTAGGCTTTTGCGGGCTCGTCCCCCGGCCCCTCTTGTCCCCTTTTGGGCCTGCGCCGGTCCTGCCGCAGCCACTTCCTTGCCTGGCCTCCGACGCACTGGCCCCCGGGCCTGACTCTCGGGGAGGGGCTGCTGGCCCCTGCCCTCGGGGCCTGTGGACCTTTGGCTTCCCGGGCGGGAAGGCCCACTCCATCCTGGCTGCCTTCACTGCGTCTGCCCCGTGGTCGTCGTCGTCGTCGTCGTCGTCGTGGTCATGGGCTCGCCTCCGTGTGTGCCCACACCCATGTCTCCCGCCTTCAGTCTCTGCAGGCCGGCCGGGGCATCGCCGGCGAGATGGCCCTCGGTCCCTCGGCCCCTGGGCCCTTTGCTGTCGGCCTTCGGCCGGACCCCGGGGCCTCTGCCGCTGGCCTGCGCCGGGGCTCCACCCACTCCCACAGGCCCCGGGCCCCTCCTGCCTGGGCCCCTGCCTGCCAGCCCGGCTGACCACGACGCCCAACCCCCTTCAGTGCACCTGCTCCTCTGCGGGGGCGGGGGTCCCGCGGCGCCCAAGACGCAGCATCCACGCGCTTGCCCGCGGGCACACACACATACTCACACGCACACACAACACAGGCCCGCACACGCACACACACACGCACACACACACAGGGCCAGCTCGGGGCGGGCGGCCGGCGCAGCCCAGCACCCCGGGCCTTGGAGCTGGCGGGCGGCTCGGCACCCACCCTGCCTCCACAGGCTGGCGTGGCCCGCCTCGCTACTCGGCCTCTGACCCGCGTCCCCGACCCGGCCAGCGGCCCCGCAGGGCCCGAATGGACGCTGGCCGCCGCAGCTCCAAGCGGCCCCCTCCTCGCCGGCCTGGGTCGCCTGGCCCAGGGCACGGCCTGCCCCCAGCCAGCGGACGCCAGCCCCCATGGCCCTGCTGGGGCCGACCCGGGTACCGGGGACGCCCGCGGGTACTGCGGGCGGGCGCCCAAACACCTGCGGGCTGGCGGGGGCCGCCAGGCCCCAGGAGACAAGATGGCGGGCGAGCCTGGCCCGCGCGCCGGGCCCCAGGCCCCCACTCAGGCTGGGGCCCGTGGGGGCCGGGCTGGAGCGCCAGTCAGCCTGAGGTCCCCAGGGAGGGAAGGGGAGGGCAAGGGAGGGGAGGGGGCGGCGCGGGGCGGCGCGGCCCGGCGCGGCGCGGGGCGGGCCTTGGGGGCCGAGGCCCAGCAGGCAGCTGTGGGTGTGGGGGCTCGGGGCGGGCGGGGCCGGGGCGGGGGCGTGGCCTGGGGCGGCCCCAGCCGGGGGCTCCTCCTGCTCTGCCAACCCCGGGGCAGAGGCAGAGGCGAGGTGGCCAGGTGGGGGCGAGCCGGGCCCAGGGCCGCAGAGCCCAGGGAAGCGTTCACCAAGCCAGCGCCGCAGCGCCCTGGGGGCCGCGTCTGGCTGGGCGGCGGCGGCGGAGGCGGCCGGCAGCGGGTGGCCGGGCCGGGCCTTGCGGGCCGTGCGGGGCCTTGCGGGGCCTTGCGGGGGCCGGTGTGGGGCGCGCGCCGGGGGAGCGGTGCGCGGGACCCCGGGCTCCCAGCCGCGCCGGGGATGCGGGCGGCAGGTTCTTGGGGAGCGCCGGGGCGGCTGCTGGCGTCTACGGCCATACCACCCTGAACGCGCCCGATCTCGTCTGATCTCGGAAGCTAAGCAGGGTCGGGCCTGGTTAGTACTTGGATGGGAGACCGCCTGGGAATACCGGGTGCTGTAGGCTTTTGCGGGCTCGTCCCCCGGCCCCTCTTGTCCCCTTTTGGGCCTGCGCCGGTCCCGCCGCAGCCACTTCCTTGCCTGGCCTCCGACGCACTGGCCCCCGGGCCTGGCTCTCGGGGAGGGGCTGCTGGCCCCTGCCCTCGGGGCCTGTGGACCTTTGGCTTCCCGGGCGGGAAGGCCCACTCCATCCTGCCTGCCTTCACTGCGTCCGCCCCGTGGTCGTCGTCGTCGTCGTCGTCGTCGTCATGGGCTCGCCTCCGTGTGTGGCCACACCCATGTCTCCCGCCTTCGGTCTCTGCAGGCCGGCCGGGGCATCGCCGGCGAGATGGCCCTCGGTCCCTCGGCCCCTGGGCCCTTTGCTGTCGGCCTTCGGCCGGACCCCGGGGCCTCTGCCGCTGGCCTGCGCCGGGGCTCCACCCACTCCCACAGGCCCCGGGCCCCTCCTGCCTGGGCCCCTGCCTGCCAGCCCGGCTGACCACGACGCCCACCCCCCCTTCAGTGCACCTGCTCCTCTGCGGGGGCGGGGGTCCCGCGGCGCCCAAGACGCAGCATCCACGCGCTTGCCCGCGGGCACACACACATACTCACACGCACACACAACACAGGCCCGCACACGCACACACACACGCACACACACACAGGGCCAGCTCGGGGCGGGCGGCCGGCGCAGCCCAGCACCCCGGGCCTTGGAGCTGGCGGGCGGCTCGGCACCCACCCTGCCTCCACAGGCTGGCGTGGCCCGCCTCGCTACTCGGCCTCTGACCCGCGTCCCCGACCCGGCCAGCGGCCCCGCAGGGCCCGAATGGACGCTGGCCGCCGCAGCTCCAAGCGGCCCCCTCCTCGCCGGCCTGGGTCGCCTGGCCCAGGGCACGGCCTGCCCCCAGCCAGCGGACGCCAGCCCCCATGGCCCTGCTGGGGCCGACCCGGGTACCGGGGACGCCCGCGGGTACTGCGGGCGGGCGCCCAAACACCTGCGGGCTGGCGGGGGCCGCCAGGCCCCAGGAGACAAGATGGCGGGCGAGCCTGGCCCGCGCGCCGGGCCCCAGGCCCCCACTCAGGCTGGGGCCCGTGGGGGCCGGGCTGGAGCGCCAGTCAGCCTGAGGTCCCCAGGGAGGGAAGGGGAGGGCAAGGGAGGGGAGGGGGCGGCGCGGGGCGGCGCGGCCCGGCGCGGCGCGGGGCGGGCCTTGGGGGCCGAGGCCCAGCAGGCAGCTGTGGGTGTGGGGGCTCGGGGCGGGCGGGGCCGGGGCGGGGGCGTGGCCTGGGGCGGCCCCAGCCGGGGGCTCCTCCTGCTCTGCCAACCCCGGGGCAGAGGCAGAGGCGAGGTGGCCAGGTGGGGGCGAGCCGGGCCCAGGGCCGCAGAGCCCAGGGAAGCGTTCACCAAGCCAGCGCCGCAGCGCCCTGGGGGCCGCGTCTGGCTGGGCGGCGGCGGCGGAGGCGGCCGGCAGCGGGTGGCCGGGCCGGGCCTTGCGGGCCGTGCGGGGCCTTGCGGGGCCTTGCGGGGGCCGGTGTGGGGCGCGCGCCGGGGGAGCGGTGCGCGGGACCCCGGGCTCCCAGCCGCGCCGGGGATGCGGGCGGCAGGTTCTTGGGGAGCGCCGGGGCGGCTGCTGGCGTCTACGGCCATACCACCCTGAACGCGCCCGATCTCGTCTGATCTCGGAAGCTAAGCAGGGTCGGGCCTGGTTAGTACTTGGATGGGAGACCGCCTGGGAATACCGGGTGCTGTAGGCTTTTGCGGGCTCGTCCCCCGGCCCCTCTTGTCCCCTTTTGGGCCTGCGCCGGTCCCGGTCCCGCCGCAGCCACTTCCTTGCCTGGCCTCCGACGCACTGGCCCCCGGGCCTGGCTCTCGGGGAGGGGCTGCTGGCCCCTGCCCTCGGGGCCTGTGGACCTTTGGCTTCCCGGGCGGGAAGGCCCACTCCATCCTGCCTGCCTTCACTGCGTCCGCCCCGTGGTCGTCGTCGTCGTCGTCGTCGTCGTCGTCATGGGCTCGCCTCCGTGTGTGGCCACACCCATGTCTCCCGCCTTCGGTCTCTGCAGGCCGGCCGGGGCATCGCCGGCGAGATGGCCCTCGGTCCCTCGGCCCCTGGGCCCTTTGCTGTCGGCCTTCGGCCGGACCCCGGGGCCTCTGCCGCTGGCCTGCGCCGGGGCTCCACCCACTCCCACAGGCCCCGGGCCCCTCCTGCCTGGGCCCCTGCCTGCCAGCCCGGCTGACCACGACGCCCACCCCCCCTTCAGTGCACCTGCTCCTCTGCGGGGGCGGGGGTCCCGCGGCGCCCAAGACGCAGCATCCACGCGCTTGCCCGCGGGCACACACACATACTCACACGCACACACAACACAGGCCCGCACACGCACACACACACGCACACACACACAGGGCCAGCTCGGGGCGGGCGGCCGGCGCAGCCCAGCACCCCGGGCCTTGGAGCTGGCGGGCGGCTCGGCACCCACCCTGCCTCCACAGGCTGGCGTGGCCCGCCTCGCTACTCGGCCTCTGACCCGCGTCCCCGACCCGGCCAGCGGCCCCGCAGGGCCCGAATGGACGCTGGCCGCCGCAGCTCCAAGCGGCCCCCTCCTCGCCGGCCTGGGTCGCCTGGCCCAGGGCACGGCCTGCCCCCAGCCAGCGGACGCCAGCCCCCATGGCCCTGCTGGGGCCGACCCGGGTACCGGGGACGCCCGCGGGTACTGCGGGCGGGCGCCCAAACACCTGCGGGCTGGCGGGGGCCGCCAGGCCCCAGGAGACAAGATGGCGGGCGAGCCTGGCCCGCGCGCCGGGCCCCAGGCCCCCACTCAGGCTGGGGCCCGTGGGGGCCCGGCTGGAGCGCCAGTCAGCCTGAGGTCCCCGGGAGGGAAGGGGAGGGCAAGGGAGGGGAGGGGGCGGCGCGGGGCGGCGCGGCCCGGCGCGGCGCGGCGCGGGGCGGGCCTTGGGGGCCAAGGCCCAGCAGGCAGCTGTGGGTGTGGGGGCTCGGGGCGGGCGGGGCCGGGGCGGGGGCGTGGCCTGGGGCCGCCCCAGCCGGGGGCTCCTCCTGCTCTGCCAACCCCGGGGCAGAGGCAGAGGCGAGGTGGCCAGGTGGGGGCGAGCCGGGCCCAGGGCCGCAGAGCCCAGGGAAGCGTTCACCAAGCCAGCGCCGCAGCGCCCTGGGGGCCGCGTCTGGCTGGGCGGCGGCGGCGGAGGCGGCCGGCAGCGGGGGGGCCGGGCCGGGCCTTGCGGGCCGTGCGGGGCCTTGCGGGGCCTTGCGGGGCCTTGCGGGGGCCGGTGTGGGGCGCGCGCCGGGGGAGCGGCGCGCGGGACCCCGGGCTCCCAGCCGCGCCGGGGATGCGGGCGGCAGGTTCTTGGGGAGCGCCGGGGCGGCTGCTGGCGTCTACGGCCATACCACCCTGAACGCGCCCGATCTCGTCTGATCTCGGAAGCTAAGCAGGGTCGGGCCTGGTTAGTACTTGGATGGGAGACCGCCTGGGAATACCGGGTGCTGTAGGCTTTTGCGGGCTCGTCCCCCGGCCCCTCTTGTCCCCTTTTGGGCCTGCGCCGGTCCCGGTCCCGCCGCAGCCACTTCCTTGCCTGGCCTCCGACGCACTGGCCCCCGGGCCTGGCTCTCGGGGAGGGGCTGCTGGCCCCTGCCCTCGGGGCCTGTGGACCTTTGGCTTCCCGGGCGGGAAGGCCCACTCCATCCTGCCTGCCTTCACTGCGTCCGCCCCGTGGTCGTCGTCGTCGTCGTCGTCGTCGTCGTCATGGGCTCGCCTCTGTGTGTGGCCACACCCATGTCTCCCGCCTTCGGTCTCTGCAGGCCGGCCGGGGCATCGCCGGCGAGATGGCCCTCGGTCCCTCGGCCCCTGGGCCCTTTGCTGTCGGCCTTCGGCCGGACCCCGGGGCCTCTGCCGCTGGCCTGCGCCGGGGCTCCACCCACTCCCACAGGCCCCGGGCCCCTCCTGCCTGGGCCCCTGCCTGCCAGCCCGGCTGACCACGACGCCCACCCCCCCTTCAGTGCACCTGCTCCTCTGCGGGGGCGGGGGTCCCGCGGCGCCCAAGACGCAGCATCCACGCGCTTGCCCGCGGGCACACACACATACTCACACGCACACACAACACAGGCCCGCACACGCACACACACACGCACACACACACAGGGCCAGCTCGGGGCGGGCGGCCGGCGCAGCCCAGCACCCCGGGCCTTGGAGCTGGCGGGCGGCTCGGCACCCACCCTGCCTCCACAGGCTGGCGTGGCCCGCCTCGCTACTCGGCCTCTGACCCGCGTCCCCGACCCGGCCAGCGGCCCCGCAGGGCCCGAATGGACGCTGGCCGCCGCAGCTCCAAGCGGCCCCCTCCTCGCCGGCCTGGGTCGCCTGGCCCAGGGCACGGCCTGCCCCCAGCCAGCGGACGCCAGCCCCCATGGCCCTGCTGGGGCCGACCCGGGTACCGGGGACGCCCGCGGGTACTGCGGGCGGGCGCCCAAACACCTGCGGGCTGGCGGGGGCCGCCAGGCCCCAGGAGACAAGATGGCGGGCGAGCCTGGCCCGCGCGCCGGGCCCCAGGCCCCCACTCAGGCTGGGGCCCGTGGGGGCCCGGCTGGAGCGCCAGTCAGCCTGAGGTCCCCGGGAGGGAAGGGGAGGGCAAGGGAGGGGAGGGGGCGGCGCGGGGCGGCGCGGCCCGGCGCGGCGCGGCGCGGGGCGGGCCTTGGGGGCCAAGGCCCAGCAGGCAGCTGTGGGTGTGGGGGCTCGGGGCGGGCGGGGCCGGGGCGGGGGCGTGGCCTGGGGCCGCCCCAGCCGGGGGCTCCTCCTGCTCTGCCAACCCCGGGGCAGAGGCAGAGGCGAGGTGGCCAGGTGGGGGCGAGCCGGGCCCAGGGCCGCAGAGCCCAGGGAAGCGTTCACCAAGCCAGCGCCGCAGCGCCCTGGGGGCCGCGTCTGGCTGGGCGGCGGCGGCGGAGGCGGCCGGCAGCGGGGGGGCCGGGCCGGGCCTTGCGGGCCGTGCGGGGCCTTGCGGGGCCTTGCGGGGCCTTGCGGGGGCCGGTGTGGGGCGCGCGCCGGGGGAGCGGCGCGCGGGACCCCGGGCTCCCAGCCGCGCCGGGGATGCGGGCGGCAGGTTCTTGGGGAGCGCCGGGGCGGCTGCTGGCGTCTACGGCCATACCACCCTGAACGCGCCCGATCTCGTCTGATCTCGGAAGCTAAGCAGGGTCGGGCCTGGTTAGTACTTGGATGGGAGACCGCCTGGGAATACCGGGTGCTGTAGGCTTTTGCGGGCTCGTCCCCCGGCCCCTCTTGTCCCCTTTTGGGCCTGCGCCGGTCCCGGTCCCGCCGCAGCCACTTCCTTGCCTGGCCTCCGACGCACTGGCCCCCGGGCCTGGCTCTCGGGGAGGGGCTGCTGGCCCCTGCCCTCGGGGCCTGTGGACCTTTGGCTTCCCGGGCGGGAAGGCCCACTCCATCCTGCCTGCCTTCACTGCGTCCGCCCCGTGGTCGTCGTCGTCGTCGTCGTCGTCATGGGCTCGCCTCCGTGTGTGCCCACACCCATGTCTCCCGCCTTCGGTCTCTGCAGGCCGGCCGGGGCATCGCCGGCGAGATGGCCCTCGGTCCCTCGGCCCCTGGGCCCTTTGCTGTCGGCCTTCGGCCGGACCCCGGGGCCTCTGCCGCTGGCCTGCGCCGGGGCTCCACCCACTCCCACAGGCCCCGGGCCCCTCCTGCCTGGGCCCCTGCCTGCCAGCCCGGCTGACCACGACGCCCACCCCCCCTTCAGTGCACCTGCTCCTCTGCGGGGGCGGGGGTCCCGCGGCGCCCAAGACGCAGCATCCACGCGCTTGCCCGCGGGCACACACACATACTCACACGCACACACAACACAGGCCCGCACACGCACACACACACGCACACACACACAGGGCCAGCTCGGGGCGGGCGGCCGGCGCAGCCCAGCACCCCGGGCCTTGGAGCTGGCGGGCGGCTCGGCACCCACCCTGCCTCCACAGGCTGGCGTGGCCCGCCTCGCTACTCGGCCTCTGACCCGCGTCCCCGACCCGGCCAGCGGCCCCGCAGGGCCCGAATGGACGCTGGCCGCCGCAGCTCCAAGCGGCCCCCTCCTCGCCGGCCTGGGTCGCCTGGCCCAGGGCACGGCCTGCCCCCAGCCAGCGGACGCCAGCCCCCATGGCCCTGCTGGGGCCGACCCGGGTACCGGGGACGCCCGCGGGTACTGCGGGCGGGCGCCCAAACACCTGCGGGCTGGCGGGGGCCGCCAGGCCCCAGGAGACAAGATGGCGGGCGAGCCTGGCCCGCGCGCCGGGCCCCAGGCCCCCACTCAGGCTGGGGCCCGTGGGGGCCGGGCTGGAGCGCCAGTCAGCCTGAGGTCCCCAGGGAGGGAAGGGGAGGGCAAGGGAGGGGAGGGGGCGGCGCGGGGCGGCGCGGCCCGGCGCGGCGCGGGGCGGGCCTTGGGGGCCGAGGCCCAGCAGGCAGCTGTGGGTGTGGGGGCTCGGGGCGGGCGGGGCCGGGGCGGGGGCGTGGCCTGGGGCGGCCCCAGCCGGGGGCTCCTCCTGCTCTGCCAACCCCGGGGCAGAGGCAGAGGCGAGGTGGCCAGGTGGGGGCGAGCCGGGCCCAGGGCCGCAGAGCCCAGGGAAGCGTTCACCAAGCCAGCGCCGCAGCGCCCTGGGGGCCGCGTCTGGCTGGGCGGCGGCGGCGGTGGCGGCCGGCAGCGGGTGGCCGGGCCGGGCCTTGCGGGCCGTGCGGGGCCTTGCGGGGCCTTGCGGGGGCCGGTGTGGGGCGCGCGCCGGGGGAGCGGCGCGCGGGACCCCGGGCTCCCAGCCGCGCCGGGGATGCGGGCGGCAGGTTCTTGGGGAGCGCCGGGGCGGCTGCTGGCGTCTACGGCCATACCACCCTGAACGCGCCCGATCTCGTCTGATCTCGGAAGCTAAGCAGGGTCGGGCCTGGTTAGTACTTGGATGGGAGACCGCCTGGGAATACCGGGTGCTGTAGGCTTTTGCGGGCTCGTCCCCCGGCCCCTCTTGTCCCCTTTTGGGCCTGCGCCGGTCCTGCCGCAGCCACTTCCTTGCCTGGCCTCCGACGCACTGGCCCCCGGGCCTGGCTCTCGGGGAGGGGCTGCTGGCCCCTGCCCTCGGGGCCTGTGGACCTTTGGCTTCCCGGGCGGGAAGGCCCACTCCATCCTGGCTGCCTTCACTGCGTCCGCCCCGTGGTCGTCGTCGTCGTCGTCGTCGTCGTGGTCATGGGCTCGCCTCCGTGTGTGCCCACACCCATGTCTCCCGCCTTCAGTCTCTGCAGGCCGGCCGGGGCATCGCCGGCGAGATGGCCCTCGGTCCCTCGGCCCCTGGGCCCTTTGCTGTCGGCCTTCGGCCGGACCCCGGGGCCTCTGCCGCTGGCCTGCGCCGGGGCTCCACCCACTCCCACAGGCCCCGGGCCCCTCCTGCCTGGGCCCCTGCCTGCCAGCCCGGCTGACCACGACGCCCACCCCCCCTTCAGTGCACCTGCTCCTCTGCGGGGGCGGGGGTCCCGCGGCGCCCAAGACGCAGCATCCACGCGCTTGCCCGCGGGCACACACACATACTCACACGCACACACAACACAGGCCCGCACACGCACACACACACGCACACACACACAGGGCCAGCTCGGGGCGGGCGGCCGGCGCAGCCCAGCACCCCGGGCCTTGGAGCTGGCGGGCGGCTCGGCACCCACCCTGCCTCCACAGGCTGGCGTGGCCCGCCTCGCTACTCGGCCTCTGACCCGCGTCCCCGACCCGGCCAGCGGCCCCGCAGGGCCCGAATGGACGCTGGCCGCCGCAGCTCCAAGCGGCCCCCTCCTCGCCGGCCTGGGTCGCCTGGCCCAGGGCACGGCCTGCCCCCAGCCAGCGGACGCCAGCCCCCATGGCCCTGCTGGGGCCGACCCGGGTACCGGGGACGCCCGCGGGTACTGCGGGCGGGCGCCCAAACACCTGCGGGCTGGCGGGGGCCGCCAGGCCCCAGGAGACAAGATGGCGGGCGAGCCTGGCCCGCGCGCCGGGCCCCAGGCCCCCACTCAGGCTGGGGCCCGTGGGGGCCGGGCTGGAGCGCCAGTCAGCCTGAGGTCCCCAGGGAGGGAAGGGGAGGGCAAGGGAGGGGAGGGGGCGGCGCGGGGCGGCGCGGCCCGGCGCGGCGCGGGGCGGGCCTTGGGGGCCGAGGCCCAGCAGGCAGCTGTGGGTGTGGGGGCTCGGGGCGGGCGGGGCCGGGGCGGGGGCGTGGCCTGGGGCGGCCCCAGCCGGGGGCTCCTCCTGCTCTGCCAACCCCGGGGCAGAGGCAGAGGCGAGGTGGCCAGGTGGGGGCGAGCCGGGCCCAGGGCCGCAGAGCCCAGGGAAGCGTTCACCAAGCCAGCGCCGCAGCGCCCTGGGGGCCGCGTCTGGCTGGGCGGCGGCGGCGGAGGCGGCCGGCAGCGGGTGGCCGGGCCGGGCCTTGCGGGCCGTGCGGGGCCTTGCGGGGCCTTGCGGGGGCCGGTGTGGGGCGCGCGCCGGGGGAGCGGTGCGCGGGACCCCGGGCTCCCAGCCGCGCCGGGGATGCGGGCGGCAGGTTCTTGGGGAGCGCCGGGGCGGCTGCTGGCGTCTACGGCCATACCACCCTGAACGCGCCCGATCTCGTCTGATCTCGGAAGCTAAGCAGGGTCGGGCCTGGTTAGTACTTGGATGGGAGACCGCCTGGGAATACCGGGTGCTGTAGGCTTTTGCGGGCTCGTCCCCCGGCCCCTCTTGTCCCCTTTTGGGCCTGCGCCGGTCCCGCCGCAGCCACTTCCTTGCCTGGCCTCCGACGCACTGGCCCCCGGGCCTGGCTCTCGGGGAGGGGCTGCTGGCCCCTGCCCTCGGGGCCTGTGGACCTTTGGCTTCCCGGGCGGGAAGGCCCACTCCATCCTGCCTGCCTTCACTGCGTCCGCCCCGTGGTCGTCGTCGTCGTCGTCGTCGTCGTGGTCATGGGCTCGCCTCCGTGTGTGCCCACACCCATGTCTCCCGCCTTCGGTCTCTGCAGGCCGGCCGGGGCATCGCCGGCGAGATGGCCCTCGGTCCCTCGGCCCCTGGGCCCTTTGCTGTCGGCCTTCGGCCGACCCCGGGGCCTCTGCCGCTGGCCTGCGCCGGGGCTCCACCCACTCCCACAGGCCCCGGGCCCCTCCTGCCTGGGCCCCTGCCTGCCAGCCCGGCTGACCACGACGCCCACCCCCCCTTCAGTGCACCTGCTCCTCTGCGGGGGCGGGGGTCCCGCGGCGCCCAAGACGCAGCATCCACGCGCTTGCCCGCGGGCACACACACATACTCACACGCACACACAACACAGGCCCGCACACGCACACACACACGCACACACACACAGGGCCAGCTCGGGGCGGGCGGCCGGCGCAGCCCAGCACCCCGGGCCTTGGAGCTGGCGGGCGGCTCGGCACCCACCCTGCCTCCACAGGCTGGCGTGGCCCGCCTCGCTACTCGGCCTCTGACCCGCGTCCCCGACCCGGCCAGCGGCCCCGCAGGGCCCGAATGGACGCTGGCCGCCGCAGCTCCAAGCGGCCCCCTCCTCGCCGGCCTGGGTCGCCTGGCCCAGGGCACGGCCTGCCCCCAGCCAGCGGACGCCAGCCCCCATGGCCCTGCTGGGGCCGACCCGGGTACCGGGGACGCCCGCGGGTACTGCGGGCGGGCGCCCAAACACCTGCGGGCTGGCGGGGGCCGCCAGGCCCCAGGAGACAAGATGGCGGGCGAGCCTGGCCCGCGCGCCGGGCCCCAGGCCCCCACTCAGGCTGGGGCCCGTGGGGGCCGGGCTGGAGCGCCAGTCAGCCTGAGGTCCCCAGGGAGGGAAGGGGAGGGCAAGGGAGGGGAGGGGGCGGCGCGGGGCGGCGCGGCCCGGCGCGGCGCGGGGCGGGCCTTGGGGGCCGAGGCCCAGCAGGCAGCTGTGGGTGTGGGGGCTCGGGGCGGGCGGGGCCGGGGCGGGGGCGTGGCCTGGGGCGGCCCCAGCCGGGGGCTCCTCCTGCTCTGCCAACCCCGGGGCAGAGGCAGAGGCGAGGTGGCCAGGTGGGGGCGAGCCGGGCCCAGGGCCGCAGAGCCCAGGGAAGCGTTCACCAAGCCAGCGCCGCAGCGCCCTGGGGGCCGCGTCTGGCTGGGCGGCGGCGGCGGTGGCGGCCGGCAGCGGGTGGCCGGGCCGGGCCTTGCGGGCCGTGCGGGGCCTTGCGGGGCCTTGCGGGGGCCGGTGTGGGGCGCGCGCCGGGGGAGCGGCGCGCGGGACCCCGGGCTCCCAGCCGCGCCGGGGATGCGGGCGGCAGGTTCTTGGGGAGCGCCGGGGCGGCTGCTGGCGTCTACGGCCATACCACCCTGAACGCGCCCGATCTCGTCTGATCTCGGAAGCTAAGCAGGGTCGGGCCTGGTTAGTACTTGGATGGGAGACCGCCTGGGAATACCGGGTGCTGTAGGCTTTTGCGGGCTCGTCCCCCGGCCCCTCTTGTCCCCTTTTGGGCCTGCGCCGGTCCTGCCGCAGCCACTTCCTTGCCTGGCCTCCGACGCACTGGCCCCCGGGCCTGGCTCTCGGGGAGGGGCTGCTGGCCCCTGCCCTCGGGGCCTGTGGACCTTTGGCTTCC
>NW_028167910.1:0-69555 GCF_964194135.1 Talpa europaea
TTTCCTTACAATAAGGAGCAAAATGTAAACCTGAGATTTCAGAGAATGGTTAACAAATTTTATTACTCAACTTAGCAAAAACCTTAGTTTAGCTTTAGTTTTTCCTTAGAACTGGAATTTTAAGTCAAGTGCAGAGTTGCCACTGTAACAATTTTATATACCAAGTTTTCTTAGGCAAGCACTAGATAGATTGACAAAAGCAAGAAAAAATTAGACATTTAATATCATAAACATTTTTCAGTAACTTGTCCATATGGTTTTAGATGTTACCTTGAATTCTGTAAAGAAATATAGTCATTGGGAGAATATATTGTTTATTCCAAGGGGAAAAGACAAGTAGATTAGTCTTCCTGGAACAAGATCTTATCAAGAGATAGAAGCCTACAAGTAAGTTTGTTTGTTTGCATAGGCCAGGTTAATTATTATTCCCTTTATAGAGCATGAGTAAACACATTTAAACAACATAAAGTATTAATACCCAACATTAAAACCTTAAGGCATGTATGCTTTTTAAACCATTACATTTTGAATTAGTTTTTTTCTTTACCACAATTTTAGATCGCGATCTCAAAATTTAGGATTTTTTTTTTTAATAGGCGCCATTTAAAATTAATCCTCCGGAGGCAAAAAGCAAGAACAAAGAGATCTCTTGATTTTCATTTAAAACTTTTGGCCATGTGTATTAATTTTTAAGAAACAGTTATTTTTACCAATATTTGCAAAGACACTGAGAAACTATGATTTAGTAAATTTTCCTTCTTTAGTAACAATTTGTTTTGACATATTTATTTAACCACGTTTTTAATATTCTTTTTATATCAAGCAGGTTTTTAATGACATAGAAGTTAGAATTCTTACATAGAACAAGTACCCAATTTTAACCCTTACTTAAAACCTAGGGTCCAACCAAAACCACAACAATTTTAAAGTTAAGCAGTTTGTACTAACTTTCTTAGACAAGAAAAACATTTTTAAGTTTGTATTTTTAAGTATTATCAATTGGCTTTACATTGTTTTAGTTTTGTTACACTGAGACCAAGCACATTTTTAAGACAAAAGACATTTTTTTTTAGAACCATGTATGGAGAGGACAGGAGAAGAGGAAGAATAAGATCTTTTTACAGTTTGCCTGTTTTTAAACTCTTATCAGAAATTAATTAGTCTTAATAAGAAACTAAACTTTTACAGGTTCAATAAGCAGTTTAGAAGTTGTCACTTAACCAAAAATCACCTTTTATAGCTCGTTAGCAAGTCCAAAGTAACTCAGCAGTTTTTACCTTTAACATTTTAGACTTTAAAATCAGAAAAACACAGGGACATAAAACTTTTTCCCTAGCATGAACCAAAACAGTTTTTTTTTTTAAGGTGGACAAAGGGAGAGTCTAGTTCCCCCACAACTGGAAGGCAGCAGAGACATACCAATAATCTCAACACTGGAAAAATAATCCAGGCAGCTGCTTATTGAGAGCAAAGGTAGTTTTTTTTACCAGCCAGCTGTAGTGGACCCCTTTAATTATTAGTCCCCAGCATTTTGCCTTTTTGTCTTGACCATGACCAAGGAGGGTTAGCTGGAGATGTCATTTAGGGCCAAATTGGGCTAGTTTTTTTTAAGAATGTGGCTTAAGGGCATGTCCCATGGAATTGAGATAGAGTATTAGTCTCTGTAGCAATAAAAGAAAGGTACCCGCAATGGCAGCACAGAGACAAAGCAGGGACATTTCTACAGTTAAGTCAGAGGTCGTCCCATCTGACCAGGACCATATGTCATGGTCTCTCGACTGGCTCTCAACTCTAGGAGGCCAGGAGAGTTGTCGAGACTTGGGTCTAAGTGACTGACTAAGAGAAGCAACAGGTGAGATAGGAGACAATTACTCCTGAAAATTGGTCTCAATTCTAAGATGCAGGAGAGATGCGTGCCTCCTTTGCAAGGCTGACGAGGAGGCTCCCATCTGCAAAAAAGGAATGAAAGCAGGTATCCAACATCTGCTTCTTTCCCCAAAGGCGGAGAAAACCTATAGACAGGTCAAATTATGGATTTAGGGTCAAATTGAACCGAATTCTCAATCTACTTCTCCCTTGCCTTTTTACCGGAGGCGTCCCTCCATTTAAACCCGGAGCTCTAACTGTGAGTGATTAACAGTTTCCTCGCATAGGGTCTACTGGACTTAATCACTCCCTTACCAGCGTGACCGATTTGATCTTGGCACTGTCTGTCTCCCACCGAACAGACAGGCGTGGGGTGCTGGACTTTGTGGGATCCTACCGGCGTCCCCTATCCAGTCCTTGTACAAAGGGCACCTATTTCAAGCTTCTAGCGAGCTTAAGCCATTCTCCTCATCTGATGAAAGAGACCCTGAAAACACCTGAACAGTAGAGACTTAACACAAGCCACAGACCAAGTCCTACGACTTAACTTTTAATGATGTTCATTTGTCAGACAACAAAACTGATTCCTTTTTTCTTAAGCCATAGCCCTTAAAGTGGCAGTAGTCCAGAACCTGATATTTACTTGTCTTAAACTCCCTTTTGAAAAACTGCCATGAAACAAATTTATAATACCAAAAGTATAATTAATTAGCTGGACCTAGGATTTGAGGCAAAACTGTACATACATTCCTGTCATAATATGAAATTCAGCCTCTCCTGCCTGTGCCAACCAGCAGGATTAAAACCGACACCAGGGAAAAGGCTCCCAGAGGTGCCCCAAGATTCTTATAAGACCATTTTGTAACTTATGTTTATAAGTTGCCTTGATAGAAGCTGAAAGAAGTCCATCCTATAGGGGAGGGATCAAGAAGGTGAAAGTCCTCTTTTTTTTTTTTTTTTTTTGTTTGGCCTCCGTGACTCTCGCCTAGGTGCCATCCTAGCAGAACGCCTTGTCTGAGCCATCGGATCTCCTGGGTGTCCAGGGTTCCAAGGGTCACAGCTTGGTCGTTCTGAGCACCCTTGGAGTCCACGGATGATAGAGGAAAGTAGGAATCAGTGACAAGAGAGTCCCGATATTCCCACTCAGCAAGTGGGGGATCAGGAAGCCTTGCCAGCTGAGAAACCTGTCACCAGAGACTTTAAGAATGGCGGCCTCACGCTAGTCATTTTTACCGGGCCGACGGGTGCCCATTAATTTTTTGCAATCAAATATAGGACAGAGAAAAAGGTTTTGAAATATCTACTGCCTGTCTGAAGCCCACAGGTAACAGAGAAGCAAATCAGTTGCATTGCAAGAGAAGGAAGACTGGAAAGGGAGAGAGAGAGAGCAGAGAAAGATAAGAGGAGCCATTCTAACAATCCTAAGAGGGATCTGAGGCCAGGGAAGGGTTCTGTGTCAGATCCTGTGTGGTGCTTAGTGAGGAATGACTTTCCCAACTGTCACATTGGGACCATTCATCCTCCACTGTGTCTCGGCAGCTCCCCCTCTGCTGAAGGCAAGGGAGGATGGCCCGAGCTGCTGGGAGATCAGCCCCTTATGTGCAGCTCCCGGACAGCCTCTACATGACGTATGTGCCTAGCTCTTCGGAGACCGGAGTCCCTCATACGACGACGACACCAGACTTTTATTCTTTACTGGCAGATGGGCTAGTCCCCTTACCTGGTCTGGTCACCAGTTTATCCTTTCACAGGAATCTTTAAGGCAGTCACCCTTTGGCATTTACTGACTGTCCTGTGTCCTTTTTATGGCCTCTTTGATGGCTCCAAGAGAATGAAAATGTTTAGCAAGAGAAGTTTAGGACAAGCTGAAGATAGAAACAATTTGTGCCTCTCGGCTGACTTACCCAAAATCTTGTGAGATCCCGGACGAGCCCCCAAATTGATACCGGAATTGTCAGGTCTAGTCTCCCAGCCAGGAATGGATCTCAGGCTGCAGGGCAGCGCTGAGTCCCAGCCACTAGACCCCCAGGGTTGGTGTCTCACGAAGCCGCAGCAGGAACTTCGCAGACGCTCAGGCAAGCAAGCGAGAAGAGGCAGGTTCGTTTATAGAAAGAAAAAGTTTATTGAGGAGGAAAAGAGCAGAAATAAAGTGGGACTCCCAGGCCAGGGAACCAGGCCTGGGAAGGGCAAGGAAGCCAAAGTAGAGTCGTGTCTTAGGGAATATATACCTTTTTTTCCCTCATTATTCTAAAACTTCACCAGTCTCTTTGTGATTGGTTAGTTCTCGGCTGTCTTACTTAATTTGCTACTGAGTGCGGGATCTTCACATTCCTTATCTAACAGCTTTCTCTTTCCCCATTAGTTGCATCTTTAAATTTATGGCCCAGTCCTCTGGATGGGCATCCCTGCATTGAAGTTAAACAGCTGCCCTTCTAATGTGTCCATAAATTAAACCACTCTCCATTTCTCCAGTCTCCACCTCCCTTTATCACCTGAAGAAAACCAGGACCATCATTAACAGTATCAATATTATTCGTGGTCCTGGGGTATTTGTTTTCCTAATGGAATTGGTTATATTTCTTTGGTTGTCCTTATCTCTGAAGCCTCCCTAAATTCTTCAGAGGTCCCCTCCTGCACTGTCCCTAAAAACTGCCTAATAACCCTAGCTTGCCCTGTCTCAAATGGATCAAGGAGTTGTGGTACAGTTACACCGCGGGGTATTGCTCATAATCAAAAAAGACAAATTCATGCTGTTTGTGGTGATACGGATGGAGCTGGAAGGGATGATGCTAGCCACAGTAAGGCAGGAGAAAGAGAAATATCAGGTGGTTTCTTACGTGGGAAATATAGAGAAACTGAACAAAAGGTAGAGAAAAAGACAACCCCAGCAGGATGACTAAGAGCTGAGGCCCCCAGCGCGGAGGGGGGAGGGGGTGAACAGAGGGGAGGGAAGAGCACAAGGGATTATGGTGATGGGTCACGGGTGCTATTCTGGTGGGAGCACTATGGGGACCACCCCTGAAGGGAGAATCCAATACCTAAAAAAATGAACAACGATGCAAGAAAAGAAAAAAAAAAAAAGATGAGCTTGGGGAAAGGGAAGACCCTAAGACAATATAAATAAATAAATGGTCCTAAAGGCGGGTCTCACCTGAAAAATGCTGCAGGCACTGCCGAGGCATCCTCTCCTCACCAATTGTTCTAGATCTGCAGGAATTTTCTCTGGTAAGTGCAGTAATTAAGCCTGCTGCCTGGGAATCATTAGAAAAAGGCTAATTAAAAAAAAGATTTATTTATTTATACAAGAACCGGGGTGCAGGCCAGATGCGCCAACCAGAGCTCTAGCGCCTTCCCTCCCTGGGCCTCACCTGTCTGCTCCCCGCCGCCGGCTCCCCAGGTAATGGGGCAGCGGCGCCCCTACGGGGTTCCTGAAGGAACAGGCTTACCCCGGCGAACCTCACCCCGAGTCAGGGGCCAGCAGGGCATGAACGAGCGTGCACGTGCGGTAGCAGCGCAGGTGCAGCCAGGTGCGCTGGGCGGGGCTGGGCCCGCAGGAACTCCCTGAGGCAATGGCCCCGGATGCAGGCCCTGGAGGGGCGGCTCCCAAATAAACACTGAGATGCAGACAAATGCCTTCTCCTCGCTCCAAATACTGTGACCCTACATTATCCGCTAGTCATTAAAAGGGCAAACAAAGTGGCTTGAATTTCTGGGAAAGATTATTATTTTAAACCATTCTTAAAAATCCCCTTACCTGAAGCTGACATAAAGGCATGACTAGGGAACACCCTGGTGGGGAAGGGGTTAAGCACCACACTGTGAATGGAGCCCCAGTTCCATCCCCAGCCAGGAAGGTGACCCACGGGGAGCCACCGACCTCTCCTGTCTTCCCGCTGCTCCCTTCAGCAGTGGATTTTAGTCAGTCCACCTGTTCTGTTCCCTGCGCTGTCTCTGGTGAATTCCCTTACCCCACCCCCGCATCTCTGCCCTGCACCCGAGCTCTTGTATTCATAAGTAAATAAATCTGCAAAAAAATAAAATAAAATGAAGCATAACAGGTCTCCCGACTTACACATCACGAAATATGGCCGGGAACGCCCTGGCCGAGGACCGATGTACTGACAAGGGACCCCAGAAGCTGATCAGTGGAATGCCTTGTCGATAAGATTAGAACAATGGCTGGGGATTAGGGTGTGTCATGAAGTAGATAAAAAGTGCCTGGAGGGCAGACTCACAATCCCTAATCTTCTACACCCACCCTTCCCCTTTCTATCATCTCCATGCCCTTAATCTCCTTTTGCTCTTCCCCCTCACAACCAATACCGCGGGCCAATAAAAGGGCCAGGATCTTGCTCTTCAGCAATATCCTGCATTATGAAGCCTGCTCCACGACTCCCATTTCTCTATCAGTGTGATGTTGCCTGATGCAACAAATGGCTCCCAAACAGGGACCCCACACCCTGCTCCTCAAGCCCGGAGACGGGAATTGGACATCCTCTCAAGCCTGGCCAAAAGGCTTCACAGACCCAGAGTCTGCAACGAAGCGGTAAGAAGGTGTTTTCAGTCATGTCTTTCCTATCTTTTTCTTCCAAATCAGCCTGGTAAAATGCCCACAGATTCTGAGTCTGTGATGTTACTTTCTTCCAAATCAGCCAGGTAAAAGGCCCACAGAGCCGGACTCTGTGATGATAATCAGCCTGGTGAAAGGCCCACAGACACTGAGTCTGTGATGTTAACTTTCTTCAGTGAGTTTTTCAGTTAAATCTTTACTCTCTCTCTTAGAAACATGAGTGGTAATCTCACACCCCTTCAGATCAAAGATCTTAACCTCTCTTCTCCTGTTTTCCCCATGCATGGTCCATAAAAATTGTTCCATTATCTTAAAAATGTTTGGTCTCAATAAAATAAAGCAAAAACAATATAAATCCAAAGGATTATTTCTTAAAAATACAAACTCTAAAATATTTTAACATCTCAAATTTAGTAACAACTGCCTGTCTTTAAAATTTTGGTGACCTTGGGCCCCCAGTCTTAAGTGATGGTTAAAATTAAACACTTTATCTATATAAGGATTTTAACTTCTATCTCATTAAAAAATCTTGACATATGGGGCCTCCCTGGTAATACAGGGGTTGAAGTCTCAACACTGTTGAGCTATCTCAGGCCAGTACATTAAGGGTTAGATCCTGGCTGGGGAGTTGGCCCACATTACACAGCCAGCCTCTCCTGCCTCAGCCGGCTTCTCCCCTCAACAGCATGTTTTGGTAGATCATCTGTTCTCACCACTCTCAGGTTGGTCTTTTCACCCCCACACATCTGCCTTACACCCTAGTTCTTATGTATATAAATAGATAAAAAACCTTTAAAAGTAAATAATTTGACTTCTTAAAATTAACACATGGCCAAAATTTTAAATAAAAATCAAGAGATATCTGTTTATCCTTGTCTTCTACCTCCGGAGGATGAACTATAAATGGCACCTATACAAACTCCCCAATTTTGATCATGATCTAAATTTGGTAAACTAGTGTAAATTCAATGGTTTAATTTAAAAGATACATGTCTTTAGGTTTTAAGATTGGGTGTTAATATTTAATGTTTAAATGTGTTTTCTTAAAAGGTAAAAATTGTGTTGTTCAACAAACACCGGTAATTAACTAAATTTCCTTTACAGAAAGACGAACCCACTCTTAAAAATCTTTGTTAGTATAAATAAGTAAGTATGTTATGTTAGTATAAGTAAGTAAGTTTGTTAATCCTGTAAAAAGCTTTTCTAAAACAATAAGCTCTTCATCCTGTGGGTAATAATCCTACTTCCCCTCAAAACAATTATAAAGAACAACTTGGTGCTCCCTTTACACGAGGGTGTTAAAAAACATTTACTGGACTCTTCTGAGTCTGACCCTGATCACAAGGCCTCTTCAGAGGTTAGTGGTGGGGAATTTTTTAATCAAGTAGAGGATGCTACAGCACCCTCCACCTGAACTCTCTAATAAGCTTCAAGAAATTCTTAGAGCATTTCAGTCTTTTGCCACTCATTCTAATCTGCCAGTGTCTCAAGATTCTTGTCAGCAAAACATAGTTAAAAAAAATGCTTAAAGAAGGGCCTCCCTGGTGGTGCAGGCGGTTGAGTGCCGCAATGTGAGTCTGTCCACACCCTCTGTATTGTTGGTTTGATCCCGACTGGCGGGCGAGGATATACAGGATATACACTGCTGCTCCCCTCAGCAGTGTATATTGTCAGTCTGCCTGTTCTGTTCCCCGCTCTGTCTCTGGTGAATCCTCACACCATCCTGCACATCTGGCCTATACCCCGGTTCTTCCATAAATAAATATTTAAAAAATGCTTAAAGAACGCCGTAAACGAGAGGGACCTTTTGCATTTCCTGTTAGTACAAAAAGGAGTTGTGTAACCCATGATAATATCCCCTTTCCTATTTTTTTTAATTTAAATTGTATTTTGATATTCCCCATACAATTGCAACTCCCTTATTTTGACCCCAATCCCTCCTTTCCCCGCCACCCATCCCCCATAGTGTGACTTTGGTTCATAGTTGTTTGCTGATTTTAATATTTTCTTTCTTATAGTTATTCTTTTTCCTGGTCCCTTATTTAAGTTTTCTACATTCCTGCTATGATTTTTTCTTTTTCTTTCTGACTTATTTCACTGAGCATGATCCCTTCCAGCTCCATCCATGTTGCTGCAAATTGCATGTGTTTATCTTTTTTGAATACTGAGTAATATTCCATGGTGTATATGTACCACATCTTCTTGATCCAGTCATCTATTTTTGGGCTTTTGGGTTGTTTCCAAAGATTAGCTATTGTAAATAGTGCTGCTATAAACATAGGGGTGCAGGTGCTCTTTGGAATTGATGTTTCTGTGCCCTTTGGGTAAATACCTAGGAGTGGAATTGCTGGATCATATGGATGCTCTATGTTTAGTAGGTCCAGAAATCTCCACACAGCTCTCCATAGTGGTTGGACCAGTTTGCACTCCCACCAACAGTGCAGAAGAGTTCCTTTTTCTCCACAACCTCACCAACATTTGTTGTTGCTAGTTTTCTTAATATATGTGCCATTCCCACTGGTGTAAGATGGTATCTCATGGTAGTTTTGATTTGCATTTCCCTGATTACAAGTGATGTTGAACATTTTTTCATATGCCTGTTGGCCATTTGCATTTCCTCTTCAGAGAAGTTTCTTTTTAGCTCTTCTGCCCATTTTTTGAGTGGATTATTTTCTTTGTTGTTGTTGAGTCTCATCAGCTTTTTGCAGATTTTTGTGATCAGTCCTTTGTCATTAGTGTTGTATGCAAAAATGTTCTCCCAGTCGGTGGGGTTTCTCTTTGTTTTTGTTATTGTCTCTTTTGCTGTGCAGAAGCTCTTTAATTTGATGTAGTCCCAGCTGTTTATCTGAGCCTTCACTATCACTGCTTTGGGTGATGTGTCTGTAAAGATGTCTTTGAAGTGCATATCATGTAGTGTTTCGCCTATATTTCCTTCTATGTATTTTATGGTTTCAGGTATTATATCTAGTTCTTTAATCCATTTTGAGTTGGTTTTTGTGGATGGTGTTAGGTAGTAGTCAAGCTTCATTCTTTTGCATGTAGTGACCCAGTTTTCCCAGCACCATTTATTGAACAAACTTTCTTTGCTCCAATACATATTCTTTGCTCCTTTGTCAGAGATTAGTTGACCATAAATCTGTGGGTTTATTTCTGGATGTTCTATTCAATTCCATTGGTCTGCGTGTCTGTTCTTGTTCCAATACCATGCAGTTTTGATGATCATGGCTTGGTAGTATAGTTTGAAGTCTGGGAGTGTGATGCCTCCATTCCCTTCTTTTTTTTTATTTCAGGAGAGCTTTGGCTATTCGGGGTTTTTGGTGATTCCATATGAATTTCATCAATAATTGTTCTATTTCTTTGAAGAATGACATTGAAATTTTGATTGGAATAGCATTGAATGTGTATATTGCTTTTGGTAGGATGGCCATTTTAATAATGTTTATTCTTCCAATCCATGAGCAGGGGATGTCTTTCCATTTCTTTGTGTCTTCTATTTCTTTTAACAGTGTTTTATAGTTTTCTTTGTATAGGTCCTTTACTTCTTTTGTTAGATTTATTCCCAAGTATTTGATTTTTTTGTTTCGATAATAAAAGGGATGTTTTTTTTGATTTCTTCTTCTTCAGATTTATTGTTTGTGTATAGGAAGGCTGCTGACTTTTGCGTGTTGATTTTGTATCCTGCCACTTTACTGAACTGATTGATGAGTTGAATTAGTTTTTCTGCGGAGTTTTTGGGGTTCTCTATGTATATTATCATATCGTCTGCAAATAGTGATAGCTTGACTTCTTCTTTTCCTATTTGGATTCCTTGTATGTCTTTCTCTTGTCTTATTGCTCTGGCTAGGACTTCCAGTATTATATTGAAAAGCAGTGGTGAGAGTGGACATCCTTGTCTTGTTCCAGATCTTAATGGAATTGCTTTCAGCTTTTCACCATTTCAGCTTTTCACCCACTGGCTGTTGGTTTGTCATATAGGGGCTTTATGATGTTGAGGTATGTTCCTTGTATCCCAAGAATTTCAAGGGCTTTTATCATGAATGGGTGTTGCACTTTATCAAAAGCTTTCTCGGCATCTATTGATATTATCATATTGTTTTTATATTTCTTTTTGTTGATGTGTTGGATAGCGTTGATTGATTTTCGTATGTTGAACCATCCTTGTGTCCCTGGAATGAATCCTACTTGGTCGTGGTGAATTATCTTATGGATAAATTGTTGGATTCTGATAGCGAAAATTTTATTGAGGATTTTTGCATCAGTGTTCATTAACTAGATTGGCCTGTAGTTCTCTTTTTTTCTGTTGTCCTTGTTTGGTTTTGGTATTAGTGTAATGTTGGCTTCATAGAACGTGTTTGGTATTATCCCTTCCTTCTCAATATTTTGGAAGAGTTTGTGAATGATAGGCACTAATTCGTTTCTGTAGCATTTTTTTGGTAGCATTTTTTTAATAGAGGCATGTTTTATTTATTTATTTGTTTGTTTGTTTGTTTGTTTTGTTTATACATGCACTGGGTACAGTCAGAAGCGCGGGAGGGTGAGAGAATTCACCAGAGCCAGAGCGGGGAGCAGAGCAGGCAGAAGGACCAAAGTATTCGTTTCTGAACGTTTGATAGAATTCATTTGTAAATCCATCAGGTCCTGGGCTTCTGTTTTTGGGAAGGTTTTTGATTACCATTTCAATTTTGCTGCTTGTAATTGGTTAGTTTAGGTATTCTATTTCTTCTTTATCTAGCTTTGGGTGATTGTAGAGTTGTAGGAATTTGTCCATCTCTTCTAGATTGTTGAACTTGTTTCCATATAACTCTTCATAGTAGTTTCTGATTATTCTTTTGATTTCTGCTGTGTCCATTGTGATTTCTCCTCTTTCATTTGTGATCCTGTTTATTTGTGCTTTCTCCCTTTTTTCCTTTGTGAGCCTGGCTAGGGGTTTGTCTATTTTATTTATTTTTTTGAAGAACCAGCTCTTGGTTTCATTGATCTTTTGGAGAGATTTTTTTTTTGTTTCAATTTCATTTATTTCTGCTTTTATTTCTTTTCTTCTACTAGTTTTGGGGTTTTTTTGTTGTTGTTTTTCTAGTTCTTTGAGCTTTGAGATTAGGTTGTTTCTTTGAGTTCTTTCTTGTTTCTTGATGTGGGCATCTATTGCTCTATATTTTCCTTTTATTACTGCTTTTGCTGCATCCCATACATTTAGGAAATTGGTGACCTCCTTGTCATTCAATTCGAAGAATTTTTAAATTTCTTCTTTGATTTACTCATTAGTCCAGTGGTCTTCCAGCAGTGTGGTTTTCAATCTCCATGAGGTAGGAGAGTTCCTTGCCTTCTTTTTATGGTTTATTTCTAGTTTGACGCCTTCATGGTCAGAAAAGATGGTTAGTATGATTCCAATCTTGGTGAATCTGTTGATGTTTGTCTTGGGTCCCAGTATGTGATCGATCCTGGAGAATGATCCGTGTGTGCTTGAGAAAAATGTCTACTCAGATTTTTTTGGGTTTAGTGTTCTATAGATGTCTGCAAAGTCCAAGCGCTCTAGATCCTTATTTAGAGCTTTAGTGTCTTTACTTATTTTTTGTCTCATTGATCTATCCATTGCTGATAGTGGTGTGTTGAAGTCTCCCACTCTGTATGTGTTTTCTCTGATGTCTGTTTTCAAAGATGACAATTGTTGTCTGATATATTTTGGTGCTCCTTCGTTTGATGAATATATGTTAATGAGTGTTATTTCTTCTTGAAGTATTTTCCTCTTGATCATAATGTAGTGACCGTTGGGGTCTCTTTTTAACTTTTTGAGTTTGAAATGTTTTACCTGATATAAGTATAGCTGTTCCTGCTTTCTTTTTTGGTCCATTTGCTTGTAGAATTGTTTTCCATCCTTTAACTTTGAGGTTTTTTTTAAAAATAAATTTTATTTTTATATTCCCCATACAATTGCAACCCCCTTATTTTGACCCCAATCCCTCCCCTCCCCGCTCCCCACCTGCCATAGAGTGTCACTGGTTTATAGTTTTTGTTGATTTTGATTTTCACTTTCTTATAGTTATTCATTTCCTGGTCCCTTATTTAAATTTTCTAGATTCCTGCTATGAGTGAGACCATGCGGTATTTTTCTTTTTCTTTCTGGCTTATTTCGCTGAGCATGATCCCTTCCAGCACCATCCATGTTGCTGCAAATTGCACGTGTTTATCTTTTTTGAATGCTGAGTAATATTCCATGGTGTATATGTACCACATCTTCTTGATCCAGTCATCTATTTTTGAGCTTTTGGGTTGTAAAGCTTAGCTATTGTAAATAGTGCTGCTATAAACATAGGGGTGCAGGTGCTCTTTGGAATTGATGTTTCTGTGAACTTTGGGTAAATACTTAGGAGTGGAATTGCTGGATCATATGGATGCTCTATGTTTAGTAGGTCCAGAAATCTCCACACAGCTCTCCATAGTGGTTGGAACAGTTTGCACTCCCACCAACAGTGCAGGAGAGTTCCTTTTTCTCCACATCCTTGCCAACATTTGTTGTTGCTAGTTTTCTTAATATATGTGCCATTCTCACTGGTGTAAGATGGTATCTCATGGTAGTTTTGATTTTCATTTCCCTGATTACAAGTGATGTTGAACATTTTTTCATATGCCTGTTGGCCATTTGCATTTCCTCTTCAGAGAAGTTTCTTTTTAGCTCTTCTGCCCATTTTTTGAGTGGATTATTTTCTTTGTTGTTGTTGAGTCTCATCAGCTCTTTGCAGATTTTTGTGATCAGTCCTTTATCATTAGTGTTGTATGCAAAAATGTTCTCCCAGTCGGTGGGGTTTCTCTTTGTTTTTGTTATTGTCTCTTGTGCTGTGCAGAAGCTCTTTAATTTGATGTAGTCCCAGCTGTTTATCTGAGCCTTCACTATCACTGCTTTGGGTGATATGTCTGTAAAGATGTCTTTGATGTACATATCATGTATTGTTTTGCCTATATTTCCTTGTATGTATTTTATGGTTTCAGGTCTTATGTCTAGTTCTTTAATCCATTTTGAGTTGGTTTTTGTGTATGGTGTGAGGTGGTGGTCAAGCTTCATTCTTTTGCATGTAGCGACCCAGTTTTCCCAGCACCATTTATTGAACAAACTTTCTTGCTCCAATGCATAGTCTTTGCTCCTTTGTCAAAGATTAGTTGACCATAAATCTGTGGGTTTATTTCTGGATTTTCTTTTCGATTCCATTGGTCTGTGTGTCTGTTCTTGTTACAATACCATGCAGTTTTGATGATTATGGTTTTGTAGTATAGTTTGAAGTCTGGGAGTGTGATGCCTCCATCCCCTTCTTTTTATTTCTGTTGAGCTTTGGCTATTAGGGGTTTTTGGTGATTCCATATGTATTTCATCAATAATTGTTCTATTGGGCCTCCCCGGTTGCGCAGCGGTTGAGCGCTGGGTTGCGAAGCTGCCCGCAGCCTCTGCAGCGCTGGTTCGATCCCCGGCTGCTCCCCGGCCACCGGAGGAGGGTCCCGCGTGGCGCGCAGAACTCTCCTGCCCGCTGCTCCCCTCAGCAGTGTACTTCGGTCCTTCTGCCTCCTCTGCTCCCTGCTCTGGCTCTGGTGAATTCTCTCACCCTCCCGTGCTTCTGACTGCACCCAGTGCTTGTATAAATAAATGAATAAATCTTCTAAATAAATAAAGAAAGAAAGAATTGGAAAAATTAAAAAAAATAATTGTTCTATTTCTTTGATGAATGACATTGAAATTTTTATTGGAATAGCATTGAATCTGTATATTGCTTTGGTAGGATGGCCATTTTAATAATATTTATTCTTCCAATCCATCAGCAGGGGATATCTTTCCATTTCTTTGTGTTTTCTTATATTTCTTTTAACAGTGTTTTATAGTTTTCTTTGTATAGGTCCTTTACCAACTTTGAGGTTATTTTTATCTTTTGTAGCTAAATGTGTTTTCTGGAGACAGAGAAAGGCTGGGTTTTATTTCTTAATCCAGCCTGCAACTCTGTGTCTTTTTATTGAAGAGTTTAATCCATGTACATGTAGAGTTAATATTGACATGTTAGCATCTGTATTTGCCATTGTGTTTTTCTTTCCTTTGATTTTATTTATTTATTCTTTAAATAACTTTTTTTTTGGCCTTCTTTCGTTGTTATTCGTTCCTCTGAGGTTCTGGCTTTAGGACTCCTTGTAGTATTTTTTGGAGTGGGGGTTTAGTCGTAATGAAATTCCAGAGTTTCTGTTTGTCTGTGAAGGTCCTTATTCTTTCTTCATAGAGGAAGGAGAGCTTTGCAGGATAGAGTATTCTTGGTTGGCATCTGTTTTCTTGGAGTCAGTTGACTATGTCCCTCCACTCTCTCCTTGCCTGTAGTGTTTCTTCGGAGAAGTCTGATAGCAGTCTGATAGGTTTTCCTTTGAATCTTATCTGTTTCTTCCCTCTTGTCAGCTTCATTATTTTTTTCCTTGTCCTGGATTCTTGGGAGCTTTACTATTATGTGTCTTGCTGTATTTTTCTTTTCGTCGTGGAAGTTTGGTGTTCTTCTTACTTCTTGTATATCAATTTTCAGTCCCTTCTTCACGTTTGGGAAGTTCTCTTCAATTATCTCCTTGAATATTTTCTCTGTTCCTACATCTCTCTCTCCTCTCCTTCTGGGATTCCTATAACTCTTGTTTCCTTTCCTCATGGAGTCGGATAGTTCCCAAAGTCATTCTTCAGTCTTTGTCCTTCGTACTTCTCTTTACTTTTCTGTTTTGGTTCTTTTTATTTCTGTGTCTTCAAGAGTACACATTTGTTTTTCCATTTCATCTATTCTGCTTTCATTTCTTCTCCCAGAGTTCTTTAGTGCCTCCATTAATTCTTTGATCTCCTGCATTTCTTTTACTTCCCTCTTTAGGGATTCAATTTCATTCTTGTGAGCATTGTTTTCCTTAATTACTTCCATCAAAAAGTGTCTCTGATTCATAGTTTTTGTTGATTTTGATTGTCACTTTCTTATAGTTATTCATTTTCCTGGTCCCTTATTTAAGTTTTCTAGATTCCTGCTATGAGTGAGACCATCCGGTATTTTTCTTTTTCTTTTTGGGTTATTTCACTGAGCATGATCCCTTCCAGCGCCATCCATGTTGCTGCAAATTGCATGTGTTTATCTTTTTTGAATGCTGAGTAATATTCCATGGTATATATGTACCACACCTTCTTGATCCAGTCCTCTATTTTTGGGCTTTTGGGCTGTTTCCAAAGCTTAGCTATTGTAAACAGTGCTGCTATAAACACAGGGGTGCAGGTGTTCTTTGGAATTGATGTTTCTGTGTCCTTTGGGTAAATACCTAGGAGTGGAATTGCTGGATCCTGTGGAAGCTCTATGTTTAGTAGGTCCAGAAATCTCCACACAGCTCTCCATAGTGGTTGGACCAGTTTGCACTCCCACCAAAAGTGCAGAAGAGTTCCTTTTTCTCCACAACCTCGCCAACACTTGTTGCTAGTTTTTTTAATATGTGCCATTCTCACTGGTGTAAGATGGTATCTCATGGTAGTTTTGATTTGCATTTCCCTGATTGCAAGTGATGTTGAACATTTTTTCATATGCCTGTTGGCCATTTGCATTTCCTCTTCAGAGAAGTTTCTTTTTAGCTCCTCAGCCCATTTTTTGACTGGATTATATTCTTTTTTGTTGTTGAGTCTCATCAGCTCTTTGCAGATTTTTGTGATCAGTCCTTTATCATTAGTGTTGTGTGCAAAAATGTTCTCCCAGTTGGTGGGGTTTCTCTTTGTTTTTGTTATTGTCTCTTGTGCTGTGCAGAAGCTCTTTAATTTGATGTAGTCCCAGCTGTTGATCTTTGCCTTCACTATCACTGCTTTGGGTGATGTGTCTGTAAAGATGTCTTTGATATGCAAATCACGTAGTGTTTCGCCTATATTTCCTTGTATGTATTTTATGGTTTCAGGTCTTATGTCTAGTTCTTTAATCCATTTTGAGTTGATTTTTGTGTATGGTGTGAGGTAGTGGTCAAGCTTCATTCTTTTGCATGTAGCGACCCAGTTTTCCCAGCACCATTTATTGAACAAACTTTCTTTGCTCCAATGCATAGTCTTTGCTCCTTTGTCAAATATTAGTTGACCATAAATCTGTGGGTTTATTTCTGGATTTTCTATTCGATTCCATTGGTCTGTATGTCTGTTCTTGTTCCAATACCATGCAGTTTTGATGATTATGGCTTTGTAGTAGAGTTTGAAGTCTGGGAGTGTGATGCCTCCATTCCCTTCTTTTTTTTTTTCAGGAGAGCTTTGGCTATTCGGGGTTTTTTGTGATTCCATATGAATTTCATCAATAATTGTTCTATTTCTTTGAAGAATGACATTGAAATTTTGATTGGAATAGCATTGAATGTGTATATTGCTTTTGGTAGGATGGCCATTTTAATAATGTTTATTCTTCCAATCCATGAGCAGGGGATGTCTTTCCATTTCTTTGTGTCTTGTTCTATTTCTTTTAACAGTGTTTTATAGTTTTCTTTGTATAGGTCCTTTACTTCTTTTGTTAGATTTATTCCCAAGTATTTGATTTTTTTGTTTCGATAATAAAAGGGATGGTTTTTTTGATTTCTTCTTCTTCAGATTTATTGTTTGTGTATAGGAAGGCTGCTGACTTTTGCGTGTTGATTTTGTATCCTGCCACTTTACTGAACTGATTGATGAGTTGAATTAGTTTTTCTGTGGAGTTTTTGGGGTTCTCTATGTACATTATCATATCGTCTGCAAATAGTGATAGTTTGACTTCTTCTTTTCCTATTTGGATTCCTTGTATGTCTTTCTCTTGTCTTATTGCTCTGGCTAGGACTTCCAGTATTATATTGAAAAGCAGTGGTGAGAGTGGACATCCTTGTCTTGTTCCAGATCTTAATGGAATTGCTTTCAGCTTTTCACCATTGAGAATGATACTGGCTGTTGGCTTGTCATAGATGGCCTTTATGATGTTGAGGTATGTTCCTTGTATCCCAAGAATTTCAAGGGCTTTTATCATGAAAGCGTGTTGCACTTTGTCGAAAGCTTTCTCAGCATCTATTGATATTATCATATGGTTTTTATATTTCTTTTTGTTGATATGTTGGATAACGTTGATTGATTTTCGTATGTTAAACCATCCTTGTGTCCCTGGAATGAATCCTACTTGGTCGTGGTGAATTACCTTATGGATACACTGTTGGATTCTGATAGCTAAAATTTTATTGAGGATTTTTGTATCAGTGTTCATTAGGGAGATTGGCCTATAGTTTTCTTTTATTGTGTTGTCCTTGTTCGGTTTTGGTATTAGTGTAACGTTGGCTTCATAGAACGTGTTAGATATTATACCTTCCTTCTCAATATTTTGGAAGAGTTTGTGAAGGATAGGCACCAATTCGTCTCTGAATGTTTGTAGAATTCATTTGTAAATCCATCAGGTCCTGGGCTTTTGTTTTTGGGGAGGTTTTTGATAACCATTTCAATTTCGCTAATTGTAATTGGTCTGTTTAGGTGTTCTATTTCTTCTTTATCTAGCTTTGGGTGATTGTAGAGTTGTAGGAGTTTGTCCATCTCCTCTAGATTGTTGAACTTGTTTCCATATAACTCTTTATAGTAGTTATTAATTATTCTTTTGATTTCTGCTGTGTCCGTTGTGATTTCTCCTCTTTCATTTATTATCCTATTTATTTGTGCTTTCTCCCTTTTTGCCCTTGTGAGCCTGGCTAGGGGTTTATCTACTTTATTTATTTTTTCGAAGAACCAGCTCTTGGTTTCATTGATCTTTTGGATTGTTTTTTTAGTTTCAATTTCATTTATTTCTGCTTTGGTTTTTATTATTTCTTTTCTTCTACTGGTTTTGGGTTTTTTTTGTTTTTCTTTTTCTAGATCTTTGAGCTTCAAGATTAGGTTGTTTCTTTGAGTTCTTTCTTGTTTCTAGATGTGAGCATCTAGTGCTATATATTTTCCTCATATTACTGCTTTTGCTGCATCCCATACATTTAGGAAATTGGTGTCCTCCTTGTCATTCAATTCAAAGAATTTTTTAATTTCTTCTTTTATCTCCTCGTTAGTCCAGTGGACTTCCAGTAGTGTGGGTTTCAATCTCCACGAGGTAGGAGAGTACCTTGCCTTCTTTTTATGGTTTATTTCTAGTTTGATGCCTTCGTGGTCAGAAAAGATGGTTGGTATGATTTCAATCTTGGTGTATCTGTTGATGTTTGTCTTGTGTCCCAGTATATGATCGATCCTAGAGAATGATCCGTGTGCGCTTGAGAAAAATGTATACTCAGATTTTTTGGGGTTTAGTGTTCTATATATGTCTGTTAAGCCCAAGCACTCTAGATCCTTATTTAGAGCTTTAGTGTCTTTACTTATTTTTTGTCTTGTTGATCTATCCATTGTTGATAGTGGTGTGTTGAAGTCTCCCACTACGTATGTGTTTTCTCTGATGTCTGTTTTCAGAGATGCCAATTGTTGTCTGATATATTTTGGTGCTCCTTCGTTTGGTGAATATATGTTAATGAGTGTTATTTCTTCTTGAAGTATTGTCCCCTTGATCATAATGTAATGACCACTTGGGTCTCTTTTTATCTTTTTAAGTTTGAAATCTGTTTTATCTGATATGAGTATAGCTGTTCCTGCCTTATTTTTTGGTCCATTTGCTTGCAGAATTGTTTTCTATCCTTTAACTTTGAGTCTATTTTTATCTTTTGCAGCTATATGTGTTTCCTGGAGACAGCAAAAGGTTGGGTTTTGTTTCTTAATCCAGGCTGCAACTCTGTGTCTTTTTATTGGAGAGTTTAGTCCATTTACATTTAGAGTTAGTATTGATATGTTAGCATCTGTATTTGCCATTGTGTTTGTCTTTCCTTTGATTTTATTTATTTATTCTTTTAATAACTTTCTTTGGCCTTGGCCTTCTTTTGTTGTTATTCGTCCCTCTGAGGTTCTGGCTTTAGGACTCCTTGTAGTATTTTTTGGAGTGGGGGTTTAGTCGTAATAAAATTCCAGAGTTTCTGTTTGTCTGGGAAGGTCCTTATTCTTTCTTCAAAGAGGAAGGAGAGCTTTGCGGGATAGAGTATTCTTGGTTGGCATCTGTTTTCTTGGAGTCTGTTGACTATGTCCCTCCACTCTCTCCTTGCCTGTAGTGTTTCTTCAGAGAAGTCTGATGTCAGTCTGATTGGTTTCCCTTTGAATGTTATCTGTTTCTTCCCTCTTGTTAGTTTCATTATTTTTTCCTTGTCTTGGATTCTTGGGAGCTTTACTATTATGTGTCTTGCTGTATTTTTCCTTTCATCATGGAAGTTTGGTTTTCTTCTTGCTTCTTGTATATCAATTTTCAGCTCCTTCTTCGCGTTTGGGAAGTTCTCTTCAATTATATCCATGAATATTTTCTCTGTTCCTACATCTCTCTCCTCTCCTTCTGGGATTCCTGTAACTCTTATATTTCCTTTCCTCATGGAGTCAGATAGTTCCCGAAGTCTTTCTTCGGTCTTTTTCCTTCGTACTTCTCCTTCCTTTTCTGTTTTAGTTCTTTTTATTTCTGTGTCTTCAAGAGTACTTATTCGTTCTTCCATTTCATCTATTCTGCTTTCATTGCTTTTTCCAGAGTTCTTTAGCGTCTCCATTAATTCTTTGATCTCCTGTATTTCTTTTACTTCCCTCTTTAGGGACTCAATTTCATTCTTCTGGTCATTAATTATTTTTCCCTTATCATTGTTTTCCTTTATGACTTCTGTCAGTTTTTTAATCACAGCAATTTTAAATTCTCTATCTGGAAGGCTCAGAAGTTCTTCCAAGTTACTGTCGTTGCAATCTGGTGGATGGTTTTCTTTTTGCGGTGTGCTTTTTTGCTGAGGAGTTGCTGGGTTGCATGTGGTTTTTCTACTCCCTACTGCCTGTTTTCTAATTTGCTGTATTCCTTGTGACACTGTGTTGCTGGTACTGGCCGGCATCTTGGGCGACCTTCCCAGCTCACTACTGGCTCCTCTGGGGAACTTCTGCTGGGTTCACAAGACTCCAGCAAAGAAAGGTCCCCGCTGCAAAATGGCGATTATGGAACGTGCTCCCCTGCACGCCCGGTCTGCCCCAGTGGTGGGTGCTGCTCGCCTCTGGGCTGGAACTGCAGGCTAGAATGCGCCCGGCGTGGGCAAGCCTCCCAGCTTACCTCTGTCTCCTCGGTGAGCCTTCTGCTGGGTTCACTCAGTCTCCAGCAAGAAAGGTCCCTGCTGCAAAATGCCGTTGCCGGGGATGCGCTCCCCTGCACGCCTGGTCTGCCCCAGCGGTGGGTGCTGCTCCCCTCTGGGCTGGAACTGTAGGCTAGAAGGCGCCCTGCATGGGCAAGCCTCCCAGCTTACCTCTGTCTCCTCGGTGAGCCTTCTGCTGGGTTCACACAGTCTCCAGCAAGAAAGGTCCCTGCTGCAAAATGGTGATTATGGAACGTGCTCCCCTGCACGCCTGGTCTGCCCCAGTGGTGGGTGCTGCTCCCCTCTGGGCTGGAACTGTAGGCTAGAAGGCGCCCTGCATGGGCAAGCCTCCCAGCTTACCTCTGTCTCCTCGGTGAGCCTTCTGCTGGGTTCACACAGAAGGCTCAGATGTTCTTCCAATTCACCACAGTTGCAAGCTGGTGTGTGGTTTTTTTTTTTTTTTGTGCTGTGTCTTTTTTCTGAGGCGATGCTACTTTGCTTGTAGTTTTTCTTTTCCCTGCTGCCTGTCTTCTAATTTGCCTTATGCATTGGGACACTGTGCTGCTGGTACTAGCTGGCATCTTTTTGGTGTGTTCTTTCGGGAGTTTCAGAAAGTGGCAATCCAAACGAGTCAAAAACTGTTATGCCAGAATTCTAGTGAGGCAGTGGTACTGTGAGTTTGTTAATGATCACTGTCAAAGAATCTCTCCTCCTTCTGTGTTTAGTTACAAAGGTGCGTCTTGAAGTCCCACAGACTTCCCTGGAGGTGAGGCAACTGGATTGCACTCTGAGTTCCAAATCTCTGGATCTTCTTTTGGGCGCTGACTTCCTGCCAGGTGGGACCGTGCTTGTTGGGTCCTTCAGCTCACTTCTGACTGCACAGGGAACCTTCTCCCTCTGGCTCCACGGGGAGCTGCCTGCCAGATTCAAGCAGTTTTTATTGAAGAAAGGTCCCTGTTCTAAAATGGTGCTTTGGAGACAGGCACACTCTTCTGCATACCCATTCTGCCCTGGCCGTGGGTGCCCACTCCCACTCTGGGCTCGGACTGCTGGTCAGAAGGGGCCTGGCTTGGGCGAACTTCCCAGTTCACCTCTGACACCTCTGGGAGCCTTCTGCCCCTTTCAAATAGTCTTTACTGAAGAGAGGTCCTTATTCTATGGGGTGTTGGTGATTTTTTTCTGGTCGCTAGGTGGCACTAGGAGATCACTCCTAGTGTCCTTGGGGAGCTGTTTTTTTTACTCCGTGGGACAGGGAAACAGAGTGGGAGTAGTGGGGAAAGCCTCAACTGCTTTGGGGTGCTGTGTCTGCCTTGTGCCCCACCATCGTGGGGATCTCAGGCCCCGGATTTTGTGCCCTGGGTCACAGTTCCAAAACCCTCAGGTCCAGGACGCGGGCTGTATTTAGCCCAGTTCAGTGTCCACAGAAATGGCGCCTTTTGCACCCCGCTCCCTTTCCGGGCGCCTGGTTTCTGATTACTCAGTGAGGGACGTTCACCTTAGAGAGGGCCCCTGTGAGTCTCCGTGCAAGCCTAAGTTGCAGGTGCGGGGACCTGGGCAGCCGCGATCCACATATCCTTTCCAAGGGCACCGCTTTTCCAAGCAAGCTTACCGGCTGGCCTGTGGCTGTTTGTAGGTCTCCAGGAGTCTTCGTTTTTCTCTATTGGAACCTGGAGCCATTCGCTTACCTCCATGGTGAATCCTGCAGGGTTCTCCACAGCTCCAGTACACGGGGTGTGGTGGCTGAAATAGTTCCTTTCCACTCACAGTCCCTCTTGATGCATAGTTTGTTCTTCTTGGTTGTTTTAGTCTTTTTGTATTTATTTTCATTTCTGTTGATCGGAGAGTGCTGACTTTGTGGGTAGGGGAGGGTAGCAGGGTTCTGAGCTTTCCTCCCTTCTAGTTCTCATTGATGGTAACTTTCTTATTCGTGTAGTTTGCTGGAGTTGTCCGTTTATCTTCGTTTCCCAGCTCTTACTGGGACCTGCCGCTTTTCCTCCCTGTTAACTTTTTTTTAATGTGAGATCTTACTTGCAGCGTTTCCTTGCAGCCATGTTGATCCGCCCCTCTGAAGAACAGGATTTAAGAATCTTTCCTATTTTTTTAAGATTTAATTTTTTATTTATACAAGTACTGGGTACAGTCAGCAGGGCAGGAGGGTGAGACAATTCACGAGAGCCAGAGGTGGGAGCAGTACAGGCAGACTGATAAAACACACAGCTGAGATGAGCAGAGGGCGGGGCAAGAGAGGTCTGCGCGCCATATGGGACCCTCACTGGTGGCTGGGGATCTAAACGGTGCTGCAGTGACTCCGGACAGCTTCAAGCCCAGCACTCAAGCGCAGCGACACCAGGGAGGCCCTCCCCTTTTCTATTTTTAAGGAATAAAGGTCTAGAAACCGTGGTTGGGGGGTCAAGGGCCCTCTGCACCCACGGGGGTACGGCGCCCTAAACAACCTAGGGGGAACGGGGCCCTATGCCCCCTAGGGGACACCTGCACCCACCCCATGAACTAAAACACCAAGGGGCAAGCCGTGCGCAGGAAGACTCGATAGACAGAGGGGCGGGGTCATTGTCAGGGAGGGGAATCCCTCTAAGCCACAGAAAAGCTGCCAGTTCAGCCACTTCCAAACTTGCAGACACACAGGCTGACACAGAAAGCCCCAGGCAACGCAGCTTCAATCAAGAGGAAGAGACCACACCTGGCCCAGCAGAGCTGAAGAGCCACAGGCTACACCACTGGCAGGAGCCTGAAACCGCCCACCAGTCTGCACATGGGCAAAGGTGCAGTTCTCAGGGACGCCGGCAGGGGGCGCTGATGAGGAGGGGGGTGGTTCGGGGAACCTCAGCCCCCTTGGGCGTAGCGGGACCTCTACCCCCATGGGGAATGGGGACCCAATCCCCCTCGGGGAAACGGTCAATCTACCCACTGGGGGACACCTGAACCCTCCTCGCACTCACTTCCCCAGGGTCCGGCCGCGTGACCAAACGCGCCTTAGAGAGAGGGGCGTTGTCAGTGTCTAGGGCCGGCACCCGCTGTTCGGCCCAGAGAACCGGCGACCGCGGCCCCTTCCCAAACTGCAGGCAGACACGAAAACGCGGAAAGCCCGGGACAACCCAGCCCCAATTAAAGGGGAAGCGTCCTCACCTGGCCCAGTAGGACTGATGAGAACCAGGCTCCACCCCGGACCACAGCCTGACCACGCCCAACCGTCTGTGCATGCACAAAGGTGCAGTTCTCAGGGCCGCCAAGGGGGCGCTGGTGAGCGGGTGGTGGCTAAGGGACCCCCAGCCCCTTTGAGGGTGGGGGCACCTGTACCCCCTTGGGGAATGGGGACCCTCATCCCCCTCGGGGAAACGGTCTATCTTCCCCCTGGGGGACACCTACACCCTCCTCTCCCACTCACAGCCCCAGGGAACTGCAGGCAGACTCGCCGAGGCGGAAGGCCCGAGACAACCTAGCCCCAATCAAAGGGGTAGCGTCCTCACCTGGCCCAGCAGGGCTGAGGAGCTCCAGGCTCCGCCCCGGACCGGAGCCTGACCCCGCCCACCCGCCTGCGCATGCGCAAAGGTGCGGTTCTCAGGGCCACGGGCAGGGGGCGCTGGTGAGCGGGGGGGGGTGGTTCGGGGTCCCTCAGCCCCCTTGGGCGTAGGGCGACCTCTACCCCCATGGGGAATGGGGACCCTCTTCCCCCTAGGGGGAACGGTCAATCTTCCCCCTAGGGGACACCTGCACCCTCTTCTCGCAATCACACCCCTGGGGCAGGCGCCGGGCCCGAACTCGCCCTAGACGGAGAGGCGGGGTCACTGTGAGGGGAGGGCACCCCCTGTAAGCCACGGAGAAGCGGCGACCCGGGCCTCTTCCCAAACTGCAGGCAGACAGGCCGGCGCGGAAATCCCCGGGCAAGCCAGCACACTCAAAGGGGAAGGGTCCTCCCCTGGCCCAGCAGCGCTGATGAGCACCCGGCTCTGGCGCCGGCTCCAGCCCGGGCCTGAGCCAGACCCGCCCACCCGAGTCTGCGCATGCGCAAAGGTGCAGTTCTCAGGGCCGCCGGCAGGGGGCGCTGTTGAGCGGGAGGTGGTTCGGGGAACCCAGGCCCCTTTGAGGGTGGGGGCACCTGTACCCCCATGGGGAATGGGGACCCTCATCCCACTCGGGGGAACGGTCAATCTTCCCCCTGGGGGACACCCGCACCCTCCTCCCGCACTCACACACCCAGGGTCCGGCCGCGCGACCAAACACTCCTTAGAGAGAGGGGGGGATCAGTGTCTAGGGCCGGCAGCCCCTGCTCGGCCCAGAGAACCGGCGACCGCGGCCTCTTCCCAAACTGCAGGCAGACTCGTCACGCGGAAAGCCCGGGACAACCCAGCCCCAATCAAAGGGGAAGCGTCCTCACCTGGCCCAGCAGGGCTGAGCAGCTCCAGGCTCCGCCCCGGACCGCAGCCTGACCCCGCCCTCCCGCCTGCGCATGCGCGAAGGTGCGGTTCACAGGGCCGCGGGAAGGGGGCGCTGGTGAGCGGGGGGGTGCTTCGGGGTCCCTCAGCCCCCTTGGGCGTAGGGGGACCTCGACCCCCATGGGGAACGGGGACCCTCTTCCCCCTAGGGGGAACGGTCAATCTTCCCCCTAGGTTACACCTGCACCCTCCTCTCGCACTCACACCCCCCGGGGCCGGCCCAGGGCCCCAACACGACCCAGACGGAGGGGCGGGGTCATAGTCAGGGGAGGGTACCCTGTAAGCCATGGACAAGCGGCGACCACGGCCTCTTCCCAAACTGCAGGCAGACAGGCCGGCGCGGAAAGCCCCGGGCAAGCCAGCACCACTCAAATGGGAGGGGTCCTCACCTGGCCCAGCAGCCCTGATGAGCCCCCGGCTCCGGCTCCGGCCCTGGCCGCAGCCTGATCCCGCCCACCCGAGTCTGCGCATGCGCAAAGGTGCAGTTCTCAGTGCCGCCGGCAGGAGGGCGCTGGTGAGCGGGTGGTGGTTCGGGAACCCCCGCCCCTTTGAGGGTGGGCGCACCTGAACCCCCATAGGGATTGGGGACCCTCCTCCCCCTCGGGAAACGGTCTTTCTTCCCCCTGGGAGACACCCGCACCCTCCTCCCGCACTCACAGCCCCAGGGTCCGGCCGCGCGACCGAACACGCCTTGGAGAGAGGGGGGGATCAGTGTCTAGGGCCGGCAGCCCCTGCTCGGCCCAGAGAACCGGCGACCGCGGCCTCTTCCCAAACTGCAGGCCGACTCGTCGATGCGGAAAGCCCGGGACAATCCAGCCCCAATCAAAGGGGAAGCGTCCTCACCTGGCCCAGCAGGGCTGAGCAGCTCCAGGCTCCGCCCTGGACCGCAGCCTGACCCCGCGCACCCGTCTGCGCATGCGCGAAGGTGCGGTTCTCAGGGCCGCCGGCAGGGGGCGTTGGTGAGCGGGTGGTGGTTCGTGGACCCCCGCCCCTTTTAGAGTGGGGGCACCTGTACCCCCATGGGGAATGTGGACCCTCATCCCCCTCGGGGAAACGGTCTTTCTTCCCCCTGGGAGACACCCGCACCCTCCTCTTGCACTCACAGCCCCAGGGGCCGGCCCCGGGCCCAAACACGCCCTAGACGGAGGGGCGGGGTCACTGTGAGGGGAGGGCACCCCCTGTAAGCCACCGACAAGTGGCGACCGGGGCCTCTTCCCAAACGGCAGGCAGACTGGCCGAGGCGGAAGGCCCGGGACAACCCAGTCCCAATCAAATGGGTAGCGTCCTCACCTGGCCCAGCAGGGCTGAGGAGCTCCAGGCTCCGCCCCGGACAAGAGCCTGACCCCGCCCACCCGTCTGCGCATGCGCAAAGGTGCAGTTCTCAGGGCCGCCGGCCGGGTGTTCTGGTGTGCTGCGGGTGGTTCTGGGACCCTCAGACACCTAGGGCGTAGGGGGACCTCGACCCCCATGGGGCACGGAGACCCTCCTCCCCCTTGGGGGAACGGTCAATCTTCCCCCTAGGGGAAACCTGCAATCTCCTCTCGCACTCACACCCCCCGGGGCCGGCCCCGGGCCCCAACACTCCCCGGATGGAAGGGCGGAGTCACCGTCAGGGGAGGGCACCCCCTGTAAGCCCCGGACAAGTGGCGACCGCGGACTCTTCCCAAACTGCAGGCAGACAGGCCGGCGCGGAAAGCCCCGGGCAAGCCAGCACCACTCAAAGGGGAAGGGTCCTCACCTGGCCCAGCAGCCCTGATGAGCCCCCGGCTCCGGCTCCGGCCCCGGCCACAGCCTGATCCGGCCCACCCGAGTCTGCGCATGCGCAAAGGTGCAGTTCTCAGTGCCGCCGGCAGGGGGGCGCCGGTGAGCGGGTGGTGGTTCGGGGACCCCCTCCCCTTAGAGGGTGGGCGCACCTGAACCCCCATGGGGATTGGGGACCCTCCTCCCCCTCGCGAAACGGTCTTTCTTCCCCCTGGGAGACACCCGCACCCTCCTCCCGCACTCAGAGACCCAGGGTCCGTCCGCGCGACCGAACGCGCCTAGGAGAGAGGGGGGGATCAGTGTCTAGGGCCGGCAGCCCCTGCTCGGCCCAGAGAACCGGCGACCGCGCCCTCTTCCCAAACTGCAGGCAGACAGGCCGGCGCGGAAAGCCCCGGGCAAGCCAGCACCACTCAAAGGGGAAGGGTCCTCCCCTGGCCCAGCAGCGCTGATGAGCCCCCGGCTCTGGCGCCGGCTCCGGCCCGGGCCGGAACCAGACCCGCCCACCTGAGTCTGCGCATGCGCAAAGGTGCAGTACTCAGGGCCGCCGGCAGGGGGCGCTGTTGATCGGGTGGTGGTTCGGGGACCCCAGGCCCCTTTGAGGGTGGGGGCACCTGTACCCCCATGGGGAATGGGGACCCTCATCCCACTCGGGGGAACGGTCAATCTTCCCCCTGGGGGACACCCGCACCCTCCTCCCGCACTCACACCCCCAGGGTCCGGCCGCGCGACCGAACACTCCTTAGAGAGAGGGGGGGATCAGTGTCTAGGGCCGGCAGCCCCTGCTCGGCCCAGAGAACCGGCGACCGCGGCCTCTTCCCAAACTGCAGGCAGACTCGTCGACGCGGAAAGCCCGGGACAACCCAGCCTCAATCAAAGGGGAAGCGTCCGCACCTGGCCCAGCAGGGCTGAGCAGCTCCAGGCTCCGCCCTGGACCGGAGCCTGACCCCGCCCTCCCGCCTGCGCATGCGCAAAGGTGCGGTTCACAGGGCCGCGGGAAGGGGGCGCTGGTGAGCGGGGGGGTGCTTCGGGGTCCCTCAGCCCCCTTGGGCGTAGGGGGACCTCGACCCCCATGGGGAACGGGGACCCTCTTCCCCCTAGGGGGAACGGTCAATCTTCCCCCTAGGTTACACCTGCAATCTCCTCTCGCACTCACACCCCCCGGGGCCGGCCCCGGGCCCCAACACTCCCCGGACGGAAGGGCGGAGTCACCGTCAGGGGAGGGCACCCCCTGTAAGCCCCGGACAAGTGGCGACCGCGGCCTCTTCCCAAACTGCAGGCAGACAGGCCGGCGCGGAAAGCCCCGGGCAAGCCAGCACGACTCAAAGGGGAAGGGTCCTCACCTGGCCCAGCAGCCCTGATGAGCCCCCGGCTCCGGCTCCGGCCCCGGCCGCAGCCTGATCCCGCCCACCCGATTCTGCGCATGCGCAAACGTGCAGTACTCAGGGCCGCCGGCAGGGGGCGCTGTTGATCGGGTGGTGGTTCGGGGACCCCAGGCCCCTTTGAGGGTGGGGGCACCTGTACCCCCATGGGGAATGGGGACCCTCATCCCACTCGGGGGAACGGTCAATCTTCCCCCTGGGGGACACCCGCACCCTCCTCCCGCACTCACACCCCCAGGGTCCGGCCGCGCGACCGAACACTCCTTAGAGAGAGGGGGGGATCAGTGTCTAGGGCCGGCAGCCCCTGCTCGGCCCAGAGAACCGGCGACCGCGGCCTCTTCCCAAACTGCAGGCAGACTCGTCGACGCGGAAAGCCCGGGACAACCCAGCCCCAATCAAAGGGGAAGCATCCTCACCTGGCCCAGCAGGGCTGAGCAGCTCCAGGCTCCGCCCCGGACCGCAGCCTGACCCTGCGCACCCGTCTGCGCATGCGCGAAGGTGCGGTTCTCAGGGCCGCCGGCAGGGGGCGTTGGTGAGCGGGTGGTGGTTCGTGGACCCCCGCCCCTTTTAGAGTGGGGGCACCTGTACCCCCATGGGGAAAGTGGACCCTCATCCCCCTCGGGGAAACGGTCTTTCTTCCCCCTGGGAGACACCCGCACCCTCCTCTTGCACTCACAGCCCCAGGGGCCGGCCCCGGGCCCAAACACGCCCTAGACGGAGGGGCGGGGTCACTGTGAGGGGAGGGCACCCCCTGTAAGCCACGGACAAGTGGCGACCGGGGCCTCTTCCCAAACGGCAGGCAGACTGGCCGAGGCGGAAGGCCCGGGACAACCCAGCCCCAATCAAAGGGGTAGCGTCCTCACCTGGCCCAGCAGGGCTGAGCAGCTCCAGGCTCCGCCCCGGACCGCAGCCTGACCCCGCGCACCCGTCTGCGCATGCGCGAAGGTGCGGTTCTCAGGGCCGCCGGCAGGGGGCGTTGGTGAGCGGGTGGTGGTTCGTGGACCCCCGCCCCTTTTAGAGTGGGGGCACCTGTACCCCCATGGGGAATGTGGACCCTCATCCCCCTCGGGGAAACGGTCTTTCTTCCCCCTGGGAGACACCCGCACCCTCCTCTTGCACTCACAGCCCCAGGGGCCGGCCCCGGGCCCAAACACGCCCTAGACGGAGGGGCGGGGTCAGGACAACCCAGCCTCAATCAAAGGGGAAGCGTCCGCACCTGGCCCAGCAGGGCTGAGCAGCTCCAGGCTCCGCCCTGGACCGGAGCCTGACCCCGCCCTCCCGCCTGCGCATGCGCAAAGGTGCGGTTCTCAGGGCCGCCGGCCGGGGGTTCTGGTGTGCTGCGGGTGGTTCGGGGACCCTCAGACCCCTAGGGCGTAGGGGGACCTCGACCCCCATGGGGAACGGAGACCCTCCTCCCCCTTGGAGGAACGGTCAATCTTCCCCCTAGGGGAAACCTGCAATCTCCTCTCGCACTCACAACCCCCGGGGCCGGCCCCGGGCCCCAACACGACCCAGACGGAGGGGCGGGGTCACAGTCAGGGGAGGGTACCCTGTAAGCCATGGACAAGCGGCGACCGCGGACTCTTCCTAAACTGCAGGCAGACAGGCCGGCGCGGAAAGCCCCGGGCAAGCCAGCACGACTCAAAGGGGAAGGGTCCTCACCTGGCCCAGCAGCCCTGATGAGCCCCCGGCTCCGGCTCCGGCCCCGGCCACAGCCTGATCCGGCCCACCCGAGTCTGCGCATGCGCAAAGGTGCAGTTCTCAGTGCCGCCGGCAGGGGGGCGCCGGTGAGCGGGTGGTGGTTCGGGGACCCCCTCCCCTTAGAGGGTGGGCGCACCTGAACCCCCATGGGGATTGGGGACCCTCCTCCCCCTCGCGAAACGGTCTTTCTTCCCCCTGGGAGACACCCGCACCCTCCTCCCGCACTCAGAGCCCCAGGGTCCGTCCGCGCGACCGAACGCGCCTAGGAGAGAGGGGGGGATCAGTGTCTAGGGCCGGCAGCCCCTGCTCGGCCCAGAGAACCGGCGACCGCGGCCTCTTCCCAAACTGCAGGCAGACTCGTCGACGCGGAAAGCCCGGGACAACCCAGCCCCAATCAAAGGGGAAGCGTCCTCACCTGGCCCAGCAGGGCTGAGCAGCTCCAGGCTCCGCCCCGGACCGCAGCCTGACCCCGCCCTCCCGCCTGCGCATGCGCGAAGGTGCGGTTCACAGGGTCGCGGGAAGGGGGCGCTGGTGAGCGGGGGGGTGCTTCGGGGTCCCTCAGCCCCCTTGGGCGTAGGGGGACCTCGACCCCCATGGGGAACGGGGACCCTCTTCCCCCTAGGGGGAACGGTCAATCTTCCCCCTAGGGGAAACCTGCAATCTCCTCTCGCACTCACACCCCCCGGGGCCGGCCCAGGGCCCCAAAACGACCCAGACGGAGGGGCGGGGTCAGCGTCAGGGGAGGGTACCCTGTAAGCCATGGACAAGCGGCGACCGCGGCCTCTTCCCAAACTGCAGGCAGACAGGCCGGCGCGGAAAGCCCCGGGCAAGCCAGCACCACTCAAAGGGGAAGGGTCCTCCCCTGGCCCAGCAGCGCTGATGAGCCCCCGGCTCTGGCGCCGGCTCCGGCCCGGGCCGGATCCAGACCCGCCCACCTGAGTCTGCGCATGCGCAAAGGTGCAGTACTCAGGGCCGCCGGCAGGGGGCGCTGTTGATCGGGTGGTGGTTCGGGGACCCCAGGCCCCTTTGAGGGTGGGGGCACCTGTACCCCCATGGGGAATGGGGACCCTCATCCCACTCGGGGGAACGGTCAATCTTCCCCCTGGGAGACACCCGCACCCTCCTCTTGCACTCACAGCCCCAGGGGCCGGCCCCGGGCCCAAACACGCCCTAGACGGAGGGGCGGGGTCACTGTGAGGGGAGGGCACCCCCTGTAAGCCACCGACAAGTGGCGACCGGGGCCTCTTCCCAAACGGCAGGCAGACTGGCCGAGGCGGAAGGCCCGGGACAACCCAGCCCCAATCAAATGGGTAGCGTCCTCACCTGGCCCAGCAGGGCTGAGGAGCTCCAGGCTCCGCCCCGGACAAGAGCCTGACCCCGCCCACCCGTCTGCGCATGCGCAAAGGTGCAGTTCTCAGGGCCGCCGGCCGGGTGTTCTGGTGTGCTGCGGGTGGTTCTGGGACCCTCAGACACCTAGGGCGTAGGGGGACCTCGACCCCCATGGGGCACGGAGACCCTCCCCCCCTTGGGGGAACGGTCAATCTTCCCCCTAGGGGAAACCTGCAATCTCCTCTCGCACTCACACCCCCCGGGGCCGGCCCCGGGCCCCAACACTCCCCGGATGGAAGGGCGGAGTCACCGTCAGGGGAGGGCACCCCCTGTAAGCCCCGGACAAGTGGCGACCGCGGACTCTTCCCAAACTGCAGGCAGACAGGCCGGCGCGGAAAGCCCCGGGCAAGCCAGCACCACTCAAAGGGGAAGGGTCCTCACCTGGCCCAGCAGCCCTGATGAGCCCCCGGCTCCGGCTCCGGCCCCGGCCACAGCCTGATCCGGCCCACCCGAGTCTGCGCATGCGCAAAGGTGCAGTTCTCAGTGCCGCCGGCAGGGGGGCGCCGGTGAGCGGGTGGTGGTTCGGGGACCCCCTCCCCTTAGAGGGTGGGCGCACCTGAACCCCCATGGGGATTGGGGACCCTCCTCCCCTCGCGAAACGGTCTTTCTTCCCCCTGGGAGACACCCGCACCCTCCTCCCGCACTCAGAGACCCAGGGTCCGTCCGCGCGACCGAACGCGCCTAGGAGAGAGGGGGGGATCAGTGTCTAGGGCCGGCAGCCCCTGCTCGGCCCAGAGAACCGGCGACCGCGCCCTCTTCCCAAACTGCAGGCAGACAGGCCGGCGCGGAAAGCCCCGGGCAAGCCAGCACCACTCAAAGGGGAAGGGTCCTCCCCTGGCCCAGCAGCGCTGATGAGCCCCCGGCTCTGGCGCCGGCTCCGGCCCGGGCCGGAACCAGACCCGCCCACCTGAGTCTGCGCATGCGCAAAGGTGCAGTACTCAGGGCCGCCGGCAGGGGGCGCTGTTGATCGGGTGGTGGTTCGGGGACCCCAGGCCCCTTTGAGGGTGGGGGCACCTGTACCCCCATGGGGAATGGGGACCCTCATCCCACTCGGGGGAACGGTCAATCTTCCCCCTGGGGGACACCCGCACCCTCCTCCCGCACTCACACCCCCAGGGTCCGGCCGCGCGACCGAACACTCCTTAGAGAGAGGGGGGGATCAGTGTCTAGGGCCGGCAGCCCCTGCTCGGCCCAGAGAACCGGCGACCGCGGCTTCTTCCCAAACTGCAGGCAGACTCGTCGACGCGGAAAGCCCGGGACAACCCAGCCTCAATCAAAGGGGAAGCGTCCTCACCTGGCCCAGCAGGGCTGAGCAGCTCCAGGCTCCGCCCCGGACCGGAGCCTGACCCCGCCCTCCCGCCTGCGCATGCGCAAAGGTGCGGTTCACAGGGCCGCGGGAAAGGGGCGCTGGTGAGCGGGGGGGTGCTTCGGGGTCCCTCAGCCCCCTTGGGCGTAGGGGGACCTCGACCCCCATGGGGAACGGGGACCCTCTTCCCCCTAGGGGGAACGGTCAATCTTCCCCCTAGGGGAAACCTGCAATCTCCTCTCGCACTCACACCCCCCGGGGCCGGCCCCGGGCCCCAACACTCCCCGGACGGAAGGGCGGAGTCACCGTCAGGGGTGGGCACCCCCTGTAAGCCCCGGACAAGTGGCGACCGCGGCCTCTTCCCAAACTGCAGGCAGACAGGCCGGCGCGGAAAGCCCCGGGCAAGCCAGCACGACTCAAAGGGGAAGGGTCCTCACCTGGCCCAGCAGCCCTGATGAGCCCCCGGTTCCGGCTCCGGCCCCGGCCACAGCCTGATCCCGCCCACCGGAGTCTGCGCATGCGCAAAGGTGCAGTTCTCAGGGCCGCCGGCAGGGGGCGCTGTTGATCGGGTGGTGGTTCGGGCACCCCAGGCCCCTTTGAGGGTGGGGGCACCTGTACCCCCATGGGGAATGGGGACCCTCATCCCACTCGGGGGAACGGTCAATCTTCCCCCTGGGGGACACCCGCACCCTCCTCCCGCACTCACACCCCCAGGGTCCGGCCGCGCGACCGAACACTCCTTAGAGAGAGGGGGGGATCAGTGTCTAGGGCCGGCAGCCCCTGCTCGGCCCAGAGAACCGGCGACCGCGGCCTCTTCCCAAACTGCAGGCAGACTCGTCGACGCGGAAAGCCCGGGACAACCCAGCCTCAATCAAAGGGGAAGCGTCCGCACCTGGCCCAGCAGGGCTGAGCAGCTCCAGGCTCCGCCCTGGACCGGAGCCTGACCCCGCCCTCCCGCCTGCGCATGCGCAAAGGTGCGGTTCACAGGGCCGCGGGAAGGGGGCGCTGGTGAGCGGGGGGGTGCTTCGGGGTCCCTCAGCCCCCTTGGGCGTAGGGGGACCTCGACCCCCATGGGGAACGGGGACCCTCTTCCCCCTAGGGGGAACGGTCAATCTTCCCCCTAGGTTACACCTGCAATCTCCTCTCGCACTCACACCCCCCGGGGCCGGCCCCGGGCCCCAACACTCCCCGGACGGAAGGGCGGAGTCACCGTCAGGGGAGGGCACCCCCTGTAAGCCCCGGACAAGTGGCGACCGCGGCCTCTTCCCAAACTGCAGGCAGACAGGCCGGCGCGGAAAGCCCCGGGCAAGCCAGCACGACTCAAAGGGGAAGGGTCCTCACCTGGCCCAGCAGCCCTGATGAGCCCCCGGCTCCGGCTCCGGCCCCGGCCGCAGCCTGATCCCGCCCACCCGATTCTGCGCATGCGCAAACGTGCAGTACTCAGGGCCGCCGGCAGGGGGCGCTGTTGATCGGGTGGTGGTTCGGGGACCCCAGGCCCCTTTGAGGGAGGGGGCACCTGTACCCCCATGGGGAATGGGGACCCCCATCCCACTCGGGGGAACGGTCAATCTTCCCCCTGGGGGACACCCGCACCCTCCTCCCGCACTCACACCCCCAGGGTCCGGCCGCGCGACCGAACACTCCTTAGAGAGAGGGGGGGATCAGTGTCTAGGGCCGGCAGCCCCTGCTCGGCCCAGAGAACCGGCGACCGCGGCCTCTTCCCAAACTGCAGGCAGACTCGTCGACGCGGAAAGCCCGGGACAACCCAGCCCCAATCAAAGGGGAAGCATCCTCACCTGGCCCAGCAGGGCTGAGCAGCTCCAGGCTCCGCCCCGGACCGCAGCCTGACCCTGCGCACCCGTCTGCGCATGCGCGAAGGTGCGGTTGTCAGGGCCGCCGGCAGGGGGCGTTGGTGAGCGGGTGGTGGTTCGTGGACCCCCGCCCCTTTTAGAGTGGGGGCACCTGTACCCCCATGGGGAAAGTGGACCCTCATCCCCCTCGGGGAAACGGTCTTTCTTCCCCCTGGGAGACACCCGCACCCTCCTCTTGCACTCACAGCCCCAGGGGCCGGCCCCGGGCCCAAACACGCCCTAGACGGAGGGGCGGGGTCACTGTGAGGGGAGGGCACCCCCTGTAAGCCACGGACAAGTGGCGACCGGGGCCTCTTCCCAAACGGCAGGCAGACTGGCCGAGGCGGAAGGCCCGGGACAACCCAGCCCCAATCAAAGGGGTAGCGTCCTCACCTGGCCCAGCAGGGCTGAGCAGCTCCAGGCTCCGCCCCGGACCGCAGCCTGACCCCGCGCACCCGTCTGCGCATGCGCGAAGGTGCGGTTCTCAGGGCCGCCGGCAGGGGGCGTTGGTGAGCGGGTGGTGGTTCGTGGACCCCCGCCCCTTTTAGAGTGGGGGCACCTGTACCCCCATGGGGAATGTGGACCCTCATCCCCCTCGGGGAAACGGTCTTTCTTCCCCCTGGGAGACACCCGCACCCTCCTCTTGCACTCACAGCCCCAGGGGCCGGCCCCGGGCCCAAACACGCCCTAGACGGAGGGGCGGGGTCAGGACAACCCAGCCTCAATCAAAGGGGAAGCGTCCGCACCTGGCCCAGCAGGGCTGAGCAGCTCCAGGCTCCGCCCTGGACCGGAGCCTGACCCCGCCCTCCCGCCTGCGCATGCGCAAAGGTGCGGTTCTCAGGGCCGCCGGCCGGGGGTTCTGGTGTGCTGCGGGTGGTTCGGGGACCCTCAGACCCCTAGGGCGTAGGGGGACCTCGACCCCCATGGGGAACGGAGACCCTCCTCCCCCTTGGAGGAACGGTCAATCTTCCCCCTAGGGGAAACCTGCAATCTCCTCTCGCACTCACAACCCCCGGGGCCGGCCCCGGGCCCCAACACGACCCAGACGGAGGGGCGGGGTCACAGTCAGGGGAGGGTACCCTGTAAGCCATGGACAAGCGGCGACCGCGGACTCTTCCTAAACTGCAGGCAGACAGGCCGGCGCGGAAAGCCCCGGGCAAGCCAGCACGACTCAAAGGGGAAGGGTCCTCACCTGGCCCAGCAGCCCTGATGAGCCCCCGGCTCCGGCTCCGGCCCCGGCCACAGCCTGATCCGGCCCACCCGAGTCTGCGCATGCGCAAAGGTGCAGTTCTCAGTGCCGCCGGCAGGGGGGCGCCGGTGAGCGGGTGGTGGTTCGGGGACCCCCTCCCCTTAGAGGGTGGGCGCACCTGAACCCCCATGGGGATTGGGGACCCTCCTCCCCCTCGCGAAACGGTCTTTCTTCCCCCTGGGAGACACCCGCACCCTCCTCCCGCACTCAGAGCCCCAGGGTCCGTCCGCGCGACCGAACGCGCCTAGGAGAGAGGGGGGGATCAGTGTCTAGGGCCGGCAGCCCCTGCTCGGCCCAGAGAACCGGCGACCGCGGCCTCTTCCCAAACTGCAGGCAGACTCGTCGACGCGGAAAGCCCGGGACAACCCAGCCCCAATCAAAGGGGAAGCGTCCTCACCTGGCCCAGCAGGGCTGAGCAGCTCCAGGCTCCGCCCCGGACCGCAGCCTGACCCCGCCCTCCCGCCTGCGCATGCGCGAAGGTGCGGTTCACAGGGTCGCGGGAAGGGGGCGCTGGTGAGCGGGGGGGTGCTTCGGGGTCCCTCAGCCCCCTTGGGCGTAGGGGGACCTCGACCCCCATGGGGAACGGGGACCCTCTTCCCCCTAGGGGGAACGGTCAATCTTCCCCCTAGGGGAAACCTGCAATCTCCTCTCGCACTCACACCCCCCGGGGCCGGCCCAGGGCCCCAAAACGACCCAGACGGAGGGGCGGGGTCAGCGTCAGGGGAGGGTACCCTGTAAGCCATGGACAAGCGGCGACCGCGGCCTCTTCCCAAACTGCAGGCAGACAGGCCGGCGCGGAAAGCCCCGGGCAAGCCAGCACCACTCAAAGGGGAAGGGTCCTCCCCTGGCCCAGCAGCGCTGATGAGCCCCCGGCTCTGGCGCCGGCTCCGGCCCGGGCCGGATCCAGACCCGCCCACCTGAGTCTGCGCATGCGCAAAGGTGCAGTACTCAGGGCCGCCGGCAGGGGGCGCTGTTGATCGGGTGGTGGTTCGGGGACCCCAGGCCCCTTTGAGGGTGGGGGCACCTGTACCCCCATGGGGAATGGGGACCCTCATCCCACTCGGGGGAACGGTCAATCTTCCCCCTGGGAGACACCCGCACCCTCCTCTTGCACTCACAGCCCCAGGGGCCGGCCCCGGGCCCAAACACGCCCTAGACGGAGGGGCGGGGTCACTGTGAGGGGAGGGCACCCCCTGTAAGCCACCGACAAGTGGCGACCGGGGCCTCTTCCCAAACGGCAGGCAGACTGGCCGAGGCGGAAGGCCCGGGACAACCCAGCCCCAATCAAATGGGTAGCGTCCTCACCTGGCCCAGCAGGGCTGAGGAGCTCCAGGCTCCGCCCCGGACAAGAGCCTGACCCCGCCCACCCGTCTGCGCATGCGCAAAGGTGCAGTTCTCAGGGCCGCCGGCCGGGTGTTCTGGTGTGCTGCGGGTGGTTCTGGGACCCTCAGACACCTAGGGCGTAGGGGGACCTCGACCCCCATGGGGCACGGAGACCCTCCTCCCCCTTGGGGGAACGGTCAATCTTCCCCCTAGGGGAAACCTGCAATCTCCTCTCGCACTCACACCCCCCGGGGCCGGCCCCGGGCCCCAACACTCCCCGGACGGAAGGGCGGAGTCACCGTCAGGGGTGGGCACCCCCTGTAAGCCCCGGACAAGTGGCGACCGCGGCCTCTTCCCAAACTGCAGGCAGACAGGCCGGCGCGGAAAGCCCCGGGCAAGCCAGCACGACTCAAAGGGGAAGGGTCCTCACCTGGCCCAGCAGCCCTGATGAGCCCCCGGCTCCGGCTCCGGCCCCGGCCACAGCCTGATCCCGCCCACCGGAGTCTGCGCATGCGCAAAGGTGCAGTTCTCAGGGCCGCCGGCAGGGGGCGCTGTTGATCGGGTGGTGGTTCGGGCACCCCAGGCCCCTTTGAGGGTGGGGGCACCTGTACCCCCATGGGGAATGGGGACCCTCATCCCACTCGGGGGAACGGTCAATCTTCCCCCTGGGGGACACCCGCACCCTCCTCCCGCACTCACACCCCCAGGGTCCGGCCGCGCGACCGAACACTCCTTAGAGAGAGGGGGGGATCAGTGTCTAGGGCCGGCAGCCCCTGCTCGGCCCAGAGAACCGGCGACCGCGGCCTCTTCCCAAACTGCAGGCAGACTCGTCGACGCGGAAAGCCCGGGACAACCCAGCCTCAATCAAAGGGGAAGCGTCCGCACCTGGCCCAGCAGGGCTGAGCAGCTCCAGGCTCCGCCCTGGACCGGAGCCTGACCCCGCCCTCCCGCCTGCGCATGCGCAAAGGTGCGGTTCACAGGGCCGCGGGAAGGGGGCGCTGGTGAGCGGGGGGGTGCTTCGGGGTCCCTCAGCCCCCTTGGGCGTAGGGGGACCTCGACCCCCATGGGGAACGGGGACCCTCTTCCCCCTAGGGGGAACGGTCAATCTTCCCCCTAGGTTACACCTGCAATCTCCTCTCGCACTCACACCCCCCGGGGCCGGCCCCGGGCCCCAACACTCCCCGGACGGAAGGGCGCAGTCACCGTCAGGGGAGGGCACCCCCTGTAAGCCCCGGACAAGTGGCGACCGCGGCCTCTTCCCAAACTGCAGGCAGACAGGCCGGCGCGGAAAGCCCCGGGCAAGCCAGCACGACTCAAAGGGGAAGGGTCCTCACCTGGCCCAGCAGCCCTGATGAGCCCCCGGCTCCGGCTCCGGCCCCGGCCGCAGCCTGATCCCGCCCACCCGATTCTGCGCATGCGCAAACGTGCAGTACTCAGGGCCGCCGGCAGGGGGCGCTGTTGATCGGGTGGTGGTTCGGGGACCCCAGGCCCCTTTGAGGGTGGGGGCACCTGTACCCCCATGGGGAATGGGGACCCTCATCCCACTCGGGGGAACGGTCAATCTTCCCCCTGGGGGACACCCGCACCCTCCTCCCGCACTCACACCCCCAGGGTCCGGCCGCGCGACCGAACACTCCTTAGAGAGAGGGGGGGATCAGTGTCTAGGGCCGGCAGCCCCTGCTCGGCCCAGAGAACCGGCGACCGCGGCCTCTTCCCAAACGGCAGGCAGACTCGTCGACGCGGAAAGCCCGGGACAACCCAGCCCCAATCAAAGGGGAAGCATCCTCACCTGGCCCAGCAGGGCTGAGCAGCTCCAGGCTCCGCCCCGGACCGCAGCCTGACCCTGCGCACCCGTCTGCGCATGCGCGAAGGTGCGGTTCTCAGGGCCGCCGGCAGGGGGCGTTGGTGAGCGGGTGGTGGTTCGTGGACCCCCGCCCCTTTTAGAGTGGGGGCACCTGTACCCCCATGGGGAAAGTGGACCCTCATCCCCCTCGGGGAAACGGTCTTTCTTCCCCCTGGGAGACACCCGCACCCTCCTCTTGCACTCACAGCCCCAGGGGCCGGCCCCGGGCCCCAACACGACCCAGACGGAGGGGCGGGGTCACAGTCAGGGGAGGGTACCCTGTAAGCCATGGACAAGCGGCGACCGCGGACTCTTCCTAAACTGCAGGCAGACAGGCCGGCGCGGAAAGCCCCGGGCAAGCCAGCACGACTCAAAGGGGAAGGGTCCTCACCTGGCCCAGCAGCCCTGATGAGCCCCCGGCTCCGGCTCCGGCCCCGGCCACAGCCTGATCCGGCCCACCCGAGTCTGCGCATGCGCAAAGGTGCAGTTCTCAGTGCCGCCGGCAGGGGGGCGCCGGTGAGCGGGTGGTGGTTCGGGGACCCCCTCCCCTTAGAGGGTGGGCGCACCTGAACCCCCATGGGGATTGGGGACCCTCCTCCCCCTCGCGAAACGGTCTTTCTTCCCCCTGGGAGACACCCGCACCCTCCTCCCGCACTCAGAGCCCCAGGGTCCGTCCGCGCGACCGAACGCGCCTAGGAGAGAGGGGGGGATCAGTGTCTAGGGCCGGCAGCCCCTGCTCGGCCCAGAGAACCGGCGACCGCGGCCTCTTCCCAAACTGCAGGCAGACTCGTCGACGCGGAAAGCCCGGGACAACCCAGCCCCAATCAAAGGGGAAGCGTCCTCACCTGGCCCAGCAGGGCTGAGCAGCTCCAGGCTCCGCCCCGGACCGCAGCCTGACCCCGCCCTCCCGCCTGCGCATGCGCGAAGGTGCGGTTCACAGGGTCGCGGGAAGGGGGCGCTGGTGAGCGGGGGGGTGCTTCGGGGTCCCTCAGCCCCCTTGGGCGTAGGGGGACCTCGACCCCCATGGGGAACGGGGACCCTCTTCCCCCTAGGGGGAACGGTCAATCTTCCCCCTAGGGGAAACCTGCAATCTCCTCTCGCACTCACACCCCCCGGGGCCGGCCCAGGGCCCCAAAACGACCCAGACGGAGGGGCGGGGTCAGCGTCAGGGGAGGGTACCCTGTAAGCCATGGACAAGCGGCGACCGCGGCCTCTTCCCAAACTGCAGGCAGACAGGCCGGCGCGGAAAGCCCCGGGCAAGCCAGCACCACTCAAAGGGGAAGGGTCCTCCCCTGGCCCAGCAGCGCTGATGAGCCCCCGGCTCTGGCGCCGGCTCCGGCCCGGGCCGGATCCAGACCCGCCCACCTGAGTCTGCGCATGCGCAAAGGTGCAGTACTCAGGGCCGCCGGCAGGGGGCGCTGTTGATCGGGTGGTGGTTCGGGGACCCCAGGCCCCTTTGAGGGTGGGGGCACCTGTACCCCCATGGGGAATGGGGACCCTCATCCCACTCGGGGGAACGGTCAATCTTCCCCCTGGGAGACACCCGCACCCTCCTCTTGCACTCACAGCCCCAGGGGCCGGCCCCGGGCCCAAACACGCCCTAGACGGAGGGGCGGGGTCACTGTGAGGGGAGGGCACCCCCTGTAAGCCACCGACAAGTGGCGACCGGGGCCTCTTCCCAAACGGCAGGCAGACTGGCCGAGGCGGAAGGCCCGGGACAACCCAGCCCCAATCAAATGGGTAGCGTCCTCACCTGGCCCAGCAGGGCTGAGGAGCTCCAGGCTCCGCCCCGGACAAGAGCCTGACCCCGCCCACCCGTCTGCGCATGCGCAAAGGTGCAGTTCTCAGGGCCGCCGGCCGGGTGTTCTGGTGTGCTGCGGGTGGTTCTGGGACCCTCAGACACCTAGGGCGTAGGGGGACCTCGACCCCCATGGGGCACGGAGACCCTCCCCCCCTTGGGGGAACGGTCAATCTTCCCCCTAGGGGAAACCTGCAATCTCCTCTCGCACTCACACCCCCCGGGGCCGGCCCCGGGCCCCAACACTCCCCGGATGGAAGGGCGGAGTCACCGTCAGGGGAGGGCACCCCCTGTAAGCCCCGGACAAGTGGCGACCGCGGACTCTTCCCAAACTGCAGGCAGACAGGCCGGCGCGGAAAGCCCCGGGCAAGCCAGCACCACTCAAAGGGGAAGGGTCCTCACCTGGCCCAGCAGCCCTGATGAGCCCCCGGCTCCGGCTCCGGCCCCGGCCACAGCCTGATCCGGCCCACCCGAGTCTGCGCATGCGCAAAGGTGCAGTTCTCAGTGCCGCCGGCAGGGGGGCGCCGGTGAGCGGGTGGTGGTTCGGGGACCCCCTCCCCTTAGAGGGTGGGCGCACCTGAACCCCCATGGGGATTGGGGACCCTCCTCCCCTCGCGAAACGGTCTTTCTTCCCCCTGGGAGACACCCGCACCCTCCTCCCGCACTCAGAGACCCAGGGTCCGTCCGCGCGACCGAACGCGCCTAGGAGAGAGGGGGGGATCAGTGTCTAGGGCCGGCAGCCCCTGCTCGGCCCAGAGAACCGGCGACCGCGCCCTCTTCCCAAACTGCAGGCAGACAGGCCGGCGCGGAAAGCCCCGGGCAAGCCAGCACCACTCAAAGGGGAAGGGTCCTCCCCTGGCCCAGCAGCGCTGATGAGCCCCCGGCTCTGGCGCCGGCTCCGGCCCGGGCCGGAACCAGACCCGCCCACCTGAGTCTGCGCATGCGCAAAGGTGCAGTACTCAGGGCCGCCGGCAGGGGGCGCTGTTGATCGGGTGGTGGTTCGGGGACCCCAGGCCCCTTTGAGGGTGGGGGCACCTGTACCCCCATGGGGAATGGGGACCCTCATCCCACTCGGGGGAACGGTCAATCTTCCCCCTGGGGGACACCCGCACCCTCCTCCCGCACTCACACCCCCAGGGTCCGGCCGCGCGACCGAACACTCCTTAGAGAGAGGGGGGGATCAGTGTCTAGGGCCGGCAGCCCCTGCTCGGCCCAGAGAACCGGCGACCGCGGCTTCTTCCCAAACTGCAGGCAGACTCGTCGACGCGGAAAGCCCGGGACAACCCAGCCTCAATCAAAGGGGAAGCGTCCTCACCTGGCCCAGCAGGGCTGAGCAGCTCCAGGCTCCGCCCCGGACCGGAGCCTGACCCCGCCCTCCCGCCTGCGCATGCGCAAAGGTGCGGTTCACAGGGCCGCGGGAAAGGGGCGCTGGTGAGCGGGGGGGTGCTTCGGGGTCCCTCAGCCCCCTTGGGCGTAGGGGGACCTCGACCCCCATGGGGAACGGGGACCCTCTTCCCCCTAGGGGGAACGGTCAATCTTCCCCCTAGGGGAAACCTGCAATCTCCTCTCGCACTCACACCCCCCGGGGCCGGCCCCGGGCCCCAACACTCCCCGGACGGAAGGGCGGAGTCACCGTCAGGGGTGGGCACCCCCTGTAAGCCCCGGACAAGTGGCGACCGCGGCCTCTTCCCAAACTGCAGGCAGACAGGCCGGCGCGGAAAGCCCCGGGCAAGCCAGCACGACTCAAAGGGGAAGGGTCCTCACCTGGCCCAGCAGCCCTGATGAGCCCCCGGCTCCGGCTCCGGCCCCGGCCACAGCCTGATCCCGCCCACCGGAGTCTGCGCATGCGCAAAGGTGCAGTTCTCAGGGCCGCCGGCAGGGGGCGCTGTTGATCGGGTGGTGGTTCGGGCACCCCAGGCCCCTTTGAGGGTGGGGGCACCTGTACCCCCATGGGGAATGGGGACCCTCATCCCACTCGGGGGAACGGTCAATCTTCCCCCTGGGGGACACCCGCACCCTCCTCCCGCACTCACACCCCCAGGGTCCGGCCGCGCGACCGAACACTCCTTAGAGAGAGGGGGGGATCAGTGTCTAGGGCCGGCAGCCCCTGCTCGGCCCAGAGAACCGGCGACCGCGGCCTCTTCCCAAACTGCAGGCAGACTCGTCGACGCGGAAAGCCCGGGACAACCCAGCCTCAATCAAAGGGGAAGCGTCCGCACCTGGCCCAGCAGGGCTGAGCAGCTCCAGGCTCCGCCCTGGACCGGAGCCTGACCCCGCCCTCCCGCCTGCGCATGCGCAAAGGTGCGGTTCACAGGGCCGCGGGAAGGGGGCGCTGGTGAGCGGGGGGGTGCTTCGGGGTCCCTCAGCCCCCTTGGGCGTAGGGGGACCTCGACCCCCATGGGGAACGGGGACCCTCTTCCCCCTAGGGGGAACGGTCAATCTTCCCCCTAGGTTACACCTGCAATCTCCTCTCGCACTCACACCCCCCGGGGCCGGCCCCGGGCCCCAACACTCCCCGGACGGAAGGGCGGAGTCACCGTCAGGGGAGGGCACCCCCTGTAAGCCCCGGACAAGTGGCGACCGCGGCCTCTTCCCAAACTGCAGGCAGACAGGCCGGCGCGGAAAGCCCCGGGCAAGCCAGCACGACTCAAAGGGGAAGGGTCCTCACCTGGCCCAGCAGCCCTGATGAGCCCCCGGCTCCGGCTCCGGCCCCGGCCGCAGCCTGATCCCGCCCACCCGATTCTGCGCATGCGCAAACGTGCAGTACTCAGGGCCGCCGGCAGGGGGCGCTGTTGATCGGGTGGTGGTTCGGGGACCCCAGGCCCCTTTGAGGGTGGGGGCACCTGTACCCCCATGGGGAATGGGGACCCCCATCCCACTCGGGGGAACGGTCAATCTTCCCCCTGGGGGACACCCGCACCCTCCTCCCGCACTCACACCCCCAGGGTCCGGCCGCGCGACCGAACACTCCTTAGAGAGAGGGGGGGATCAGTGTCTAGGGCCGGCAGCCCCTGCTCGGCCCAGAGAACCGGCGACCGCGGCCTCTTCCCAAACTGCAGGCAGACTCGTCGACGCGGAAAGCCCGGGACAACCCAGCCCCAATCAAAGGGGAAGCATCCTCACCTGGCCCAGCAGGGCTGAGCAGCTCCAGGCTCCGCCCCGGACCGCAGCCTGACCCTGCGCACCCGTCTGCGCATGCGCGAAGGTGCGGTTGTCAGGGCCGCCGGCAGGGGGCGTTGGTGAGCGGGTGGTGGTTCGTGGACCCCCGCCCCTTTTAGAGTGGGGGCACCTGTACCCCCATGGGGAAAGTGGACCCTCATCCCCCTCGGGGAAACGGTCTTTCTTCCCCCTGGGAGACACCCGCACCCTCCTCTTGCACTCACAGCCCCAGGGGCCGGCCCCGGGCCCAAACACGCCCTAGACGGAGGGGCGGGGTCACTGTGAGGGGAGGGCACCCCCTGTAAGCCACGGACAAGTGGCGACCGGGGCCTCTTCCCAAACGGCAGGCAGACTGGCCGAGGCGGAAGGCCCGGGACAACCCAGCCCCAATCAAAGGGGTAGCGTCCTCACCTGGCCCAGCAGGGCTGAGGAGCTCCAGGCTCCGCCCCGGACAAGAGCCTGACCCCGCCCACCCGTCTGCGCATGCGCAAAGGTGCAGTTCTCAGGGCCGCCGGCCGGGGGTTCTGGTGTGCTGCGGGTGGTTCGGGGACCCTCAGACCCCTAGGGCGTAGGGGGACCTCGACCCCCATGGGGAACGGAGACCCTCCTCCCCCTTGGAGGAACGGTCAATCTTCCCCCTAGGGGAAACCTGCAATCTCCTCTCGCACTCACAACCCCCGGGGCCGGCCCCGGGCCCCAACACGACCCAGACGGAGGGGCGGGGTCACAGTCAGGGGAGGGTACCCTGTAAGCCATGGACAAGCGGCGACCGCGGACTCTTCCTAAACTGCAGGCAGACAGGCCGGCGCGGAAAGCCCCGGGCAAGCCAGCACGACTCAAAGGGGAAGGGTCCTCACCTGGCCCAGCAGCCCTGATGAGCCCCCGGCTCCGGCTCCGGCCCCGGCCACAGCCTGATCCGGCCCACCCGAGTCTGCGCATGCGCAAAGGTGCAGTTCTCAGTGCCGCCGGCAGGGGGGCGCCGGTGAGCGGGTGGTGGTTCGGGGACCCCCTCCCCTTAGAGGGTGGGCGCACCTGAACCCCCATGGGGATTGGGGACCCTCCTCCCCCTCGCGAAACGGTCTTTCTTCCCCCTGGGAGACACCCGCACCCTCCTCCCGCACTCAGAGCCCCAGGGTCCGTCCGCGCGACCGAACGCGCCTAGGAGAGAGGGGGGGATCAGTGTCTAGGGCCGGCAGCCCCTGCTCGGCCCAGAGAACCGGCGACCGCGGCCTCTTCCCAAACTGCAGGCAGACTCGTCGACGCGGAAAGCCCGGGACAACCCAGCCCCAATCAAAGGGGAAGCGTCCTCACCTGGCCCAGCAGGGCTGAGCAGCTCCAGGCTCCGCCCCGGACCGCAGCCTGACCCCGCCCTCCCGCCTGCGCATGCGCGAAGGTGCGGTTCACAGGGTCGCGGGAAGGGGGCGCTGGTGAGCGGGGGGGTGCTTCGGGGTCCCTCAGCCCCCTTGGGCGTAGGGGGACCTCGACCCCCATGGGGAACGGGGACCCTCTTCCCCCTAGGGGGAACGGTCAATCTTCCCCCTAGGGGAAACCTGCAATCTCCTCTCGCACTCACACCCCCCGGGGCCGGCCCAGGGCCCCAAAACGACCCAGACGGAGGGGCGGGGTCAGCGTCAGGGGAGGGTACCCTGTAAGCCATGGACAAGCGGCGACCGCGGCCTCTTCCCAAACTGCAGGCAGACAGGCCGGCGCGGAAAGCCCCGGGCAAGCCAGCACCACTCAAAGGGGAAGGGTCCTCCCCTGGCCCAGCAGCGCTGATGAGCCCCCGGCTCTGGCGCCGGCTCCGGCCCGGGCCGGATCCAGACCCGCCCACCTGAGTCTGCGCATGCGCAAAGGTGCAGTACTCAGGGCCGCCGGCAGGGGGCGCTGTTGATCGGGTGGTGGTTCGGGGACCCCAGGCCCCTTTGAGGGTGGGGGCACCTGTACCCCCATGGGGAATGGGGACCCTCATCCCACTCGGGGGAACGGTCAATCTTCCCCCTGGGGGACACCCACACCCTCCTCCCGCACTCACACCCCCAGGGTCCGGCCGCGCGACCGAACACTCCTTAGAGAGAGGGGGGGATCAGTGTCTAGGGCCGGCAGCCCCTGCTCGGCCCAGAGAACCGGCGACCGCGCCCTCTTCCCAAACTGCAGGCAGACTCGTCGACGCGGAAAGCCCGGGACAACCCAGCCTCAATCAAAGGGGAAGCGTCCGCACCTGGCCCAGCAGGGCTGAGCAGCTCCAGGCTCCGCCCCGGACCGGAGCCTGACCCCGCCCTCCCGCCTGCGCATGCGCAAAGGTGCGGTTCACAGGGCCGCGGGAAGGGGGCGCTGGTGAGCGGGGGGGTCCTTCGGGGTCCCTCAGCCCCCTTGGGCGTAGGGGGACCTCGACCCCCATGGGGAACGGGGACCCTCTTCCCTCTAGGGGGAACGGTCAATCTTCCCCCTAGGTTACACCTGCAATCTCCTCTCGCACTCACACCCCCCGGGGCCGGCCCCGGGCCCCAACACTCCCCGGACGGAAGGGCGGAGTCACCGTCAGGGGAGGGCACCCCCTGTAAGCCCCGGACAAGTGGCGACAGCGGCCTCTTCCCAAACAGCAGGCAGACAGGCCGGCGCGGAAAGCCCCGGGCAAGCCAGCACGACTCAAAGGGGAAGGGTCCTCACCTGGCCCAGCAGCCCTGATGAGCCCCCGGCTCCGGCTCCGGCCCCGGCCGCAGCCTGATCCCGCCCACCCGATTCTGCGCATGCGCAAACGTGCAGTACTCAGGGCCGCCGGCAGGGGGCGCTGTTGATCGGGTGGTGGTTCGGGGACCCCAGGCCCCTTTGAGGGTGGGGGCACCTGTACCCCCATGGGGAATGGGGACCCCCATCCCACTCGGGGGAACGGTCAATCTTCCCCCTGGGGGACACCCGCACCCTCCTCCCGCACTCACACCCCCAGGGTCCGGCCGCGCGACCAAACACTCCTTAGAGAGAGGGGGGGATCAGTGTCTAGGGCCGGCAGCCCCTGCTCGGCCCAGAGAACCGGCGACCGCGGCCTCTTCCCAAACTGCAGGCAGACTCGTCGACGCGGAAAGCCCGGGACAACCCAGCCCCAATCAAAGGGGAAGCGTCCTCACCTGGCCCAGCAGGGCTGAGCAGCTCCAGGCTCCGCCCCGGACCGCAGCCTGACCCCGCGCACCCGTCTGCGCATGCGCGAAGGTGCGGTTCTCAGGGCCGCCGGCAGGGGGCGTTGGTGAGCGGGTGGTGGTTCGTGGACCCCCGCCCCTTTTAGAGTGGGGGCACCTGTACCCCCATGGGGAATGTGGACCCTCATCCCCCTCGGGGAAACGGTCTTTCTTCCCCCTGGGAGACACCCGCACCCTCCTCTTGCACTCACAGCCCCAGGGGCCGGCCCCGGGCCCAAACACGCCCTAGACGGAGGGGCGGGGTCAGGACAACCCAGCCTCAATCAAAGGGGAAGCGTCCGCACCTGGCCCAGCAGGGCTGAGCAGCTCCAGGCTCCGCCCTGGACCGGAGCCTGACCCCGCCCTCCCGCCTGCGCATGCGCAAAGGTGCGGTTCACAGGGCCGCGGGAAGGGGGCGCTGGTGAGCGGGGGGGTGCTTCGGGGTCCCTCAGCCCCCTTGGGCGTAGGGGGGCCTCGACCCCCATGGGGAACGGGGACCCTCTTCCCCCTAGGGGGAACGGTCAATCTTCTCCCTAGGTTACACCTGCAATCTCCTCTCGCACACACCCCCCGGGGCCGGCCCCGGGCCCCAACACTCCCCGGACGGAAGGGCGGAGTCACCGTCAGGGGAGGGCACCCCCTGTAAGCCCCGGACAAGTGGCGACCGCGGCCTCTACCCAAACTGCAGGCAGACAGGCCGGCGCGGAAAGCCCCGGGCAAGCCAGCACGACTCAAAGGGGAAGGGTCCTCACCTGGCCCAGCAGCCCTGATGAGCCCCCGGCTCCGGCTCCGGCCCCGGCCACAGCCTGATCCGGCCCACCCGAGTCTGCGCATGCGCAAAGGTGCAGTTCTCAGTGCCGCCGGCAGGGGGGCGCCGGTGAGCGGGTGGTGGTTCGGGGACCCCCTCCCCTTAGAGGGTGGGCGCACCTGAACCCCCATGGGGATTGGGGACCCTCCTCCCCCTCGCGAAACGGTCTTTCTTCCCCCTGGGAGACACCCGCACCCTCCTCCCGCACTCAGAGCCCCAGGGTCCGTCCGCGCGACCGAACGCGCCTAGGAGAGAGGGGGGGATCAGTGTCTAGGGCCGGCAGCCCCTGCTCGGCCCAGAGAACCGGCGACCGCGCCCTCTTCCCAAACTGCAGGCAGACTCGTCGACGCGGAAAGCCCGGGACAACCCAGCCCCAATCAAAGGGGAAGCGTCCTCACCTGGCCCAGCAGGGCTGAGCAGCTCCAGGCTCCGCCCCGGACCGCAGCCGGACCCCGCCCTCCCGCCTGCGCATGCGCGAAGGTGCGGTTCACAGGGTCGCGGGAAGGGGGCGCTGGTGAGCGGGGGGGTGCTTCGGGGTCCCTCAGCCCCCTTGGGCGTAGGGGGACCTCGACCCCCATGGGGAACGGGGACCCTCTTCCCCCTAGGGGGAACGGTCAATCTTCCCCCTAGGGGAAACCTGCAATCTCCTCTCGCACTCACACCCCCCGGGGCCGGCCCAGGGCCCCAAAACGACCCAGACGGAGGGGCGGGGTCAGCGTCAGGGGAGGGTACCCTGTAAGCCATGGACAAGCGGAGACCGCGGCCTCTTCCCAAACTGCAGGCAGACAGGCCGGCGCGGAAAGCCCCGGGCAAGCCAGCACCACTCAAAGGGGAAGGGTCCTCCCCTGGCCCAGCAGCGCTGATGAGCCCCCGGCTCTGGCGCCGGCTCCGGCCCGGGCCGGATCCAGACCCGCCCACCTGAGTCTGCGCATGCGCAAAGGTGCAGTACTCAGGGCCGCCGGCAGGGGGCGCTGTTGATCGGGTGGTGGTTCGGGGACCCCAGGCCCCTTTGAGGGTGGGGGCACCTGTACCCCCATGGGGAATGGGGACCCTCATCCCACTCGGGGGAACGGTCAATCTTCCCCCTGGGGGACACCCGCACCCTCCTCCCGCACTCACACCCCCAGGGTCCGGCCGCGCGACCGAACACTCCTTAGAGAGAGGGGGGGATCAGTGTCTAGGGCCGGCAGCCCCTGCTCGGCCCAGAGAACCGGCGACCGCGGCTTCTTCCCAAACTGCAGGCAGACTCGTCGACGCGGAAAGCCCGGGACAACCCAGCCTCAATCAAAGGGGAAGCGTCCTCACCTAGCCCAGCAGGGCTGAGCAGCTCCAGGCTCCGCCCCGGACCGGAGCCTGACCCCGCCCTCCCGCCTGCGCATGCGCAAAGGTGCGGTTCACAGGGCCGCGGGAAGGGGGCGCTGGTGAGCGGGGGGGTGCTTCGGGGTCCCTCAGCCCCCTTGGGCGTAGGGGGACCTCGACCCCCATGGGGAACGGGGACCCTCTTCCCCCTAGGGGGAACGGTCAATCTTCCCTCTAGGTTACACCTGCACCCTCCTCTCGCACTCACACCCCCCGGGGCCGGCCCAGGGCCCCAACACGACCCAGACGGAGGGGCGGGGTCATAGTCAGGGGAGGGTACCCTGTAAGCCATGGACAAGCGGCGACCCCGGCCTCTTCCCAAACTGCAGGCAGACAGGCCGGCGCGGAAAGCCCCGGGCAAGCCAGCACCACTCAAATGGGAGGGGTCCTCACCTGGCCCAGCAGCCCTGATGAGCCCCCGGCTCCGGCTCCGGCCCTGGCCGCAGCCTGATCCCGCCCACCCGAGTCTGCGCATGCGCAAAGGTGCAGTTCTCAGTGCCGCCGGCAGGAGGGCGCTGGTGAGCGGGTGGTGGTTCGGGGACCCCCCGCCCCTTTGAGGGTGGGCGCACCTGAACCCCCATAGGGATTGGGGACCCTCCTCCCCCTCGGGAAACGGTCTTTCTTCCCCCTGGGAGACACCCGCACCCTCCTCCCGCACTCACAGCCCCAGGGTCCGGCCGCGCGACCGAACACGCCTTGGAGAGAGGGGGGGATCAGTGTCTAGGGCCGGCAGCCCCTGCTCGGCCCAGAGAACCGGCGACCGCGGCCTCTTCCCAAACTGCAGGCCGACTCGTCGATGCGGAAAGCCCGGGACAATCCAGCCCCAATCAAAGGGGAAGCGTCCTCACCTGGCCCAGCAGGGCTGAGCAGCTCCAGGCTCCGCCCTGGACCGCAGCCTGACCCCGCGCACCCGTCTGCGCATGCGCGAAGGTGCGGTTCTCAGGGCCGCCGGCAGGGGGCGTTGGTGAGCGGGTGGTGGTTCGTGGACCCCCGCCCCTTTTAGAGTGGGGGCACCTGTACCCCCATGGGGAATGTGGACCCTCATCCCCCTCGGGGAAACGGTCTTTCTTCCCCCTGGGAGACACCCGCACCCTCCTCTTGCACTCACAGCCCCAGGGGCCGGCCCCGGGCCCAAACACGCCCTAGACGGAGGGGCGGGGTCACTGTGAGGGGAGGGCACCCCCTGTAAGCCACCGACAAGTGGCGACCGGGGCCTCTTCCCAAACGGCAGGCAGACTGGCCGAGGCGGAAGGCCCGGGACAACCCAGCCCCAATCAAATGGGTAGCGTCCTCACCTGGCCCAGCAGGGCTGAGGAGCTCCAGGCTCCGCCCCGGACAAGAGCCTGACCCCGCCCACCCGTCTGCGCATGCGCAAAGGTGCAGTTCTCAGGGCCGCCGGCCGGGTGTTCTGGTGTGCTGCGGGTGGTTCTGGGACCCTCAGACACCTAGGGCGTAGGGGGACCTCGACCCCCATGGGGCACGGAGACCCTCCCCGCCTTGGGGGAACGGTCAATCTTCCCCCTAGGGGAAACCTGCAATCTCCTCTCGCACTCACACCCCCCGGGGCCGGCCCCGGGCCCCAACACTCCCCGGATGGAAGGGCGGAGTCACCGTCAGGGGAGGGCACCCCCTGTAAGCCCCGGACAAGTGGCGACCGCGGACTCTTCCCAAACTGCAGGCAGACAGGCCGGCGCGGAAAGCCCCGGGCAAGCCAGCACCACTCAAAGGGGAAGGGTCCTCACCTGGCCCAGCAGCCCTGATGAGCCCCCGGCTCCGGCTCCGGCCCCGGCCACAGCCTGATCCGGCCCACCCGAGTCTGCGCATGCGCAAAGGTGCAGTTCTCAGTGCCGCCGGCAGGGGGGCGCCGGTGAGCGGGTGGTGGTTCGGGGACCCCCTCCCCTTAGAGGGTGGGCGCACCTGAACCCCCATGGGGATTGGGGACCCTCCTCCCCCTCGCGAAACGGTCTTTCTTCCCCCTGGGAGACACCCGCACCCTCCTCCCGCACTCAGAGACCCAGGGTCCGTCCGCGCGACCGAACGCGCCTAGGAGAGAGGGGGGGATCAGTGTCTAGGGCCGGCAGCCCCTGCTCGGCCCAGAGAACCGGCGACCGCGCCCTCTTCCCAAACTGCAGGCAGACAGGCCGGCGCGGAAAGCCCCGGGCAAGCCAGCACCACTCAAAGGGGAAGGGTCCTCCCCTGGCCCAGCAGCGCTGATGAGCCCCCGGCTCTGGCGCCGGCTCCGGCCCGGGCCGGAACCAGACCCGCCCACCTGAGTCTGCGCATGCGCAAAGGTGCAGTACTCAGGGCCGCCGGCAGGGGGCGCTGTTGATCGGGTGGTGGTTCGGGGACCCCAGGCCCCTTTGAGGGTGGGGGCACCTGTACCCCCATGGGGAATGGGGACCCTCATCCCACTCGGGGGAACGGTCAATCTTCCCCCTGGGGGACACCCGCACCCTCCTCCCGCACTCACACCCCCAGGGTCCGGCCGCGCGACCGAACACTCCTTAGAGAGAGGGGGGGATCAGTGTCTAGGGCCGGCAGCCCCTGCTCGGCCCAGAGAACCGGCGACCGCGGCTTCTTCCCAAACTGCAGGCAGACTCGTCGACGCGGAAAGCCCGGGACAACCCAGCCTCAATCAAAGGGGAAGCGTCCTCACCTGGCCCAGCAGGGCTGAGCAGCTCCAGGCTCCGCCCCGGACCGGAGCCTGACCCCGCCCTCCCGCCTGCGCATGCGCAAAGGTGCGGTTCACAGGGCCGCGGGAAAGGGGCGCTGGTGAGCGGGGGGGTGCTTCGGGGTCCCTCAGCCCCCTTGGGCGTAGGGGGACCTCGACCCCCATGGGGAACGGGGACCCTCTTCCCCCTAGGGGGAACGGTCAATCTTCCCCCTAGGGGAAACCTGCAATCTCCTCTCGCACTCACACCCCCCGGGGCCGGCCCCGGGCCCCAACACTCCCCGGACGGAAGGGCGGAGTCACCGTCAGGGGTGGGCACCCCCTGTAAGCCCCGGACAAGTGGCGACCGCGGCCTCTTCCCAAACTGCAGGCAGACAGGCCGGCGCGGAAAGCCCCGGGCAAGCCAGCACGACTCAAAGGGGAAGGGTCCTCACCTGGCCCAGCAGCCCTGATGAGCCCCCGGCTCCGGCTCCGGCCCCGGCCACAGCCTGATCCCGCCCACCGGAGTCTGCGCATGCGCAAAGGTGCAGTTCTCAGGGCCGCCGGCAGGGGGCGCTGTTGATCGGGTGGTGGTTCGGGCACCCCAGGCCCCTTTGAGGGTGGGGGCACCTGTACCCCCATGGGGAATGGGGACCCTCATCCCACTCGGGGGAACGGTCAATCTTCCCCCTGGGGGACACCCGCACCCTCCTCCCGCACTCACACCCCCAGGGTCCGGCCGCGCGACCGAACACTCCTTAGAGAGAGGGGGGGATCAGTGTCTAGGGCCGGCAGCCCCTGCTCGGCCCAGAGAACCGGCGACCGCGGCCTCTTCCCAAACTGCAGGCAGACTCGTCGACGCGGAAAGCCCGGGACAACCCAGCCTCAATCAAAGGGGAAGCGTCCGCACCTGGCCCAGCAGGGCTGAGCAGCTCCAGGCTCCGCCCTGGACCGGAGCCTGACCCCGCCCTCCCGCCTGCGCATGCGCAAAGGTGCGGTTCACAGGGCCGCGGGAAGGGGGCGCTGGTGAGCGGGGGGGTGCTTCGGGGTCCCTCAGCCCCCTTGGGCGTAGGGGGACCTCGACCCCCATGGGGAACGGGGACCCTCTTCCCCCTAGGGGGAACGGTCAATCTTCCCCCTAGGTTACACCTGCAATCTCCTCTCGCACTCACACCCCCCGGGGCCGGCCCCGGGCCCCAACACTCCCCGGACGGAAGGGCGGAGTCACCGTCAGGGGAGGGCACCCCCTGTAAGCCCCGGACAAGTGGCGACCGCGGCCTCTTCCCAAACTGCAGGCAGACAGGCCGGCGCGGAAAGCCCCGGGCAAGCCAGCACGACTCAAAGGGGAAGGGTCCTCACCTGGCCCAGCAGCCCTGATGAGCCCCCGGCTCCGGCTCCGGCCCCGGCCGCAGCCTGATCCCGCCCACCCGATTCTGCGCATGCGCAAACGTGCAGTACTCAGGGCCGCCGGCAGGGGGCGCTGTTGATCGGGTGGTGGTTCGGGGACCCCAGGCCCCTTTGAGGGTGGGGGCACCTGTACCCCCATGGGGAATGGGGACCCCCATCCCACTCGGGGGAACGGTCAATCTTCCCCCTGGGGGACACCCGCACCCTCCTCCCGCACTCACACCCCCAGGGTCCGGCCGCGCGACCGAACACTCCTTAGAGAGAGGGGGGGATCAGTGTCTAGGGCCGGCAGCCCCTGCTCGGCCCAGAGAACCGGCGACCGCGGCCTCTTCCCAAACTGCAGGCAGACTCGTCGACGCGGAAAGCCCGGGACAACCCAGCCCCAATCAAAGGGGAAGCATCCTCACCTGGCCCAGCAGGGCTGAGCAGCTCCAGGCTCCGCCCCGGACCGCAGCCTGACCCCGCGCACCCGTCTGCGCATGCGCGAAGGTGCGGTTCTCAGGGCCGCCGGCAGGGGGCGTTGGTGAGCGGGTGGTGGTTCGTGGACCCCCGCCCCTTTTAGAGTGGGGGCACCTGTACCCCCATGGGGAAAGTGGACCCTCATCCCCCTCGGGGAAACGGTCTTTCTTCCCCCTGGGAGACACCCGCACCCTCCTCTTGCACTCACAGCCCCAGGGGCCGGCCCCGGGCCCAAACACGCCCTAGACGGAGGGGCGGGGTCACTGTGAGGGGAGGGCACCCCCTGTAAGCCACGGACAAGTGGCGACCGGGGCCTCTTCCCAAACGGCAGGCAGACTGGCCGAGGCGGAAGGCCCGGGACAACCCAGCCCCAATCAAAGGGGTAGCGTCCTCACCTGGCCCAGCAGGGCTGAGGAGCTCCAGGCTCCGCCCCGGACAAGAGCCTGACCCCGCCCACCCGTCTGCGCATGCGCAAAGGTGCAGTTCTCAGGGCCGCCGGCCGGGGGTTCTGGTTTGCTGCGGGTGGTTCGGGGACCCTCAGACCCCTAGGGCGTAGGGGGACCTCGACCCCCATGGGGAACGGAGACCCTCCTCCCCCTTGGAGGAACGGTCAATCTTCCCCCTAGGGGAAACCTGCAATCTCCTCTCGCACTCACACCCCCCGGGGCCGGCCCCGGGCCCCAACACTCCCCGGACGGAAGGGCGGAGTCACCGTCAGGGGAGGGCACCCCCTGTAAGCCCCGGACAAGCGGCGACCCCGGCCTCTTCCCAAACTGCAGGCAGACAGGCCGGCGCGGAAAGCCCCGGGCAAGCCAGCACCACTCAAATGGGAGGGGTCCTCACCTGGCCCAGCAGCCCTGATGAGCCCCCGGCTCCGGCTCCGGCCCTGGCCGCAGCCTGATCCCGCCCACCCGAGTCTGCGCATGCGCAAAGGTGCAGTTCTCAGTGCCGCCGGCAGGAGGGCGCTGGTGAGCGGGTGGTGGTTCGGGGACCCCCCGCCCCTTTGAGGGTGGGCGCACCTGAACCCCCATAGGGATTGGGGACCCTCCTCCCCCTCGGGAAACGGTCTTTCTTCCCCCTGGGAGACACCCGCACCCTCCTCCCGCACTCACAGCCCCAGGGTCCGGCCGCGCGACCGAACACGCCTTGGAGAGAGGGGGGGATCAGTGTCTAGGGCCGGCAGCCCCTGCTCGGCCCAGAGAACCGGCGACCGCGGCCTCTTCCCAAACTGCAGGCCGACTCGTCGATGCGGAAAGCCCGGGACAATCCAGCCCCAATCAAAGGGGAAGCGTCCTCACCTGGCCCAGCAGGGCTGAGCAGCTCCAGGCTCCGCCCTGGACCGCAGCCTGACCCCGCGCACCCGTCTGCGCATGCGCGAAGGTGCGGTTCTCAGGGCCGCCGGCAGGGGGCGTTGGTGAGCGGGTGGTGGTTCGTGGACCCCCGCCCCTTTTAGAGTGGGGGCACCTGTACCCCCATGGGGAATGTGGACCCTCATCCCCCTCGGGGAAACGGTCTTTCTTCCCCCTGGGAGACACCCGCACCCTCCTCTTGCACTCACAGCCCCAGGGGCCGGCCCCGGGCCCAAACACGCCCTAGACGGAGGGGCGGGGTCACTGTGAGGGGAGGGCACCCCCTGTAAGCCACCGACAAGTGGCGACCGGGGCCTCTTCCCAAACGGCAGGCAGACTGGCCGAGGCGGAAGGCCCGGGACAACCCAGCCCCAATCAAATGGGTAGCGTCCTCACCTGGCCCAGCAGGGCTGAGGAGCTCCAGGCTCCGCCCCGGACAAGAGCCTGACCCCGCCCACCCGTCTGCGCATGCGCAAAGGTGCAGTTCTCAGGGCCGCCGGCCGGGTGTTCTGGTGTGCTGCGGGTGGTTCTGGGACCCTCAGACACCTAGGGCGTAGGGGGACCTCGACCCCCATGGGGCACGGAGACCCTCCTCCCCCTTGGGGGAACGGTCAATCTTCCCCCTAGGGGAAACCTGCAATCTCCTCTCGCACTCACACCCCCCGGGGCCGGCCCCGGGCCCCAACACTCCCCGGATGGAAGGGCGGAGTCACCGTCAGGGGAGGGCACCCCCTGTAAGCCCCGGACAAGTGGCGACCGCGGACTCTTCCCAAACTGCAGGCAGACAGGCCGGCGCGGAAAGCCCCGGGCAAGCCAGCACCACTCAAAGGGGAAGGGTCCTCACCTGGCCCAGCAGCCCTGATGAGCCCCCGGCTCCGGCTCCGGCCCCGGCCACAGCCTGATCCGGCCCACCCGAGTCTGCGCATGCGCAAAGGTGCAGTTCTCAGTGCCGCCGGCAGGGGGGCGCCGGTGAGCGGGTGGTGGTTCGGGGACCCCCTCCCCTTAGAGGGTGGGCGCACCTGAACCCCCATGGGGATTGGGGACCCTCCTCCCCCTCGCGAAACGGTCTTTCTTCCCCCTGGGAGACACCCGCACCCTCCTCCCGCACTCAGAGCCCCAGGGTCCGTCCGCGCGACCGAACGCGCCTAGGAGAGAGGGGGGGATCAGTGTCTAGGGCCGGCAGCCCCTGCTCGGCCCAGAGAACCGGCGACCGCGCCCTCTTCCCAAACTGCAGGCAGACAGGCCGGCGCGGAAAGCCCCGGGCAAGCCAGCACCACTCAAAGGGGAAGGGTCCTCCCCTGGCCCAGCAGCGCTGATGAGCCCCCGGCTCTGGCGCCGGCTCCGGCCCGGGCCGGAACCAGACCCGCCCACCTGAGTCTGCGCATGCGCAAAGGTGCAGTACTCAGGGCCGCCGGCAGGGGGCGCTGTTGATCGGGTGGTGGTTCGGGGACCCCAGGCCCCTTTGAGGGTGGGGGCACCTGTACCCCCATGGGGAATGGGGACCCTCATCCCACTCGGGGGAACGGTCAATCTTCCCCCTGGGGGACACCCGCACCCTCCTCCCGCACTCACACCCCCAGGGTCCGGCCGCGCGACCGAACACTCCTTAGAGAGAGGGGGGGATCAGTGTCTAGGGCCGGCAGCCCCTGCTCGGCCCAGAGAACCGGCGACCGCGGCTTCTTCCCAAACTGCAGGCAGACTCGTCGACGCGGAAAGCCCGGGACAACCCAGCCTCAATCAAAGGGGAAGCGTCCTCACCTGGCCCAGCAGGGCTGAGCAGCTCCAGGCTCCGCCCCGGACCGGAGCCTGACCCCGCCCTCCCGCCTGCGCATGCGCAAAGGTGCGGTTCACAGGGCCGCGGGAAAGGGGCGCTGGTGAGCGGGGGGGTGCTTCGGGGTCCCTCAGCCCCCTTGGGCGTAGGGGGACCTCGACCCCCATGGGGAACGGGGACCCTCTTCCCCCTAGGGGGAACGGTCAATCTTCCCCCTAGGGGAAACCTGCAATCTCCTCTCGCACTCACACCCCCCGGGGCCGGCCCCGGGCCCCAACACTCCCCGGACGGAAGGGTGGAGTCACCGTCAGGGGTGGGCACCCCCTGTAAGCCCCGGACAAGTGGCGACCGCGGCCTCTTCCCAAACTGCAGGCAGACAGGCCGGCGCGGAAAGCCCCGGGCAAGCCAGCACGACTCAAAGGGGAAGGGTCCTCACCTGGCCCAGCAGCCCTGATGAGCCCCCGGCTCCGGCTCCGGCCCCGGCCACAGCCTGATCCCGCCCACCGGAGTCTGCGCATGCGCAAAGGTGCAGTTCTCAGGGCCGCCGGCAGGGGGCGCTGTTGATCGGGTGGTGGTTCGGGCACCCCAGGCCCCTTTGAGGGTGGGGGCACCTGTACCCCCATGGGGAATGGGGACCCTCATCCCACTCGGGGGAACGGTCAATCTTCCCCCTGGGGGACACCCGCACCCTCCTCCCGCACTCACACCCCCAGGGTCCGGCCGCGCGACCGAACACTCCTTAGAGAGAGGGGGGGATCAGTGTCTAGGGCCGGCAGCCCCTGCTCGGCCCAGAGAACCGGCGACCGCGGCCTCTTCCCAAACTGCAGGCAGACTCGTCGACGCGGAAAGCCCGGGACAACCCAGCCTCAATCAAAGGGGAAGCGTCCGCACCTGGCCCAGCAGGGCTGAGCAGCTCCAGGCTCCGCCCTGGACCGGAGCCTGACCCCGCCCTCCCGCCTGCGCATGCGCAAAGGTGCGGTTCACAGGGCCGCGGGAAGGGGGCGCTGGTGAGCGGGGGGGTGCTTCGGGGTCCCTCAGCCCCCTTGGGCGTAGGGGGACCTCGACCCCCATGGGGAACGGGGACCCTCTTCCCCCTAGGGGGAACGGTCAATCTTCCCCCTAGGTTACACCTGCAATCTCCTCTCGCACTCACACCCCCCGGGGCCGGCCCCGGGCCCCAACACTCCCCGGACGGAAGGGCGGAGTCACCGTCAGGGGAGGGCACCCCCTGTAAGCCCCGGACAAGTGGCGACCGCGGCCTCTTCCCAAACTGCAGGCAGACAGGCCGGCGCGGAAAGCCCCGGGCAAGCCAGCACGACTCAAAGGGGAAGGGTCCTCACCTGGCCCAGCAGCCCTGATGAGCCCCCGGCTCCGGCTCCGGCCCCGGCCGCAGCCTGATCCCGCCCACCCGATTCTGCGCATGCGCAAACGTGCAGTACTCAGGGCCGCCGGCAGGGGGCGCTGTTGATCGGGTGGTGGTTCGGGGACCCCAGGCCCCTTTGAGGGTGGGGGCACCTGTACCCCCATGGGGAATGGGGACCCTCATCCCACTCGGGGGAACGGTCAATCTTCCCCCTGGGGGACACCCGCACCCTCCTCCCGCACTCACACCCCCAGGGTCCGGCCGCGCGACCGAACACTCCTTAGAGAGAGGGGGGGATCAGTGTCTAGGGCCGGCAGCCCCTGCTCGGCCCAGAGAACCGGCGACCGCGGCCTCTTCCCAAACTGCAGGCAGACTCGTCGACGCGGAAAGCCCGGGACAACCCAGCCCCAATCAAAGGGGAAGCATCCTCACCTGGCCCAGCAGGGCTGAGCAGCTCCAGGCTCCGCCCCGGACCGCAGCCTGACCCTGCGCACCCGTCTGCGCATGCGCGAAGGTGCGGTTCTCAGGGCCGCCGGCAGGGGGCGTTGGTGAGCGGGTGGTGGTTCGTGGACCCCCGCCCCTTTTAGAGTGGGGGCACCTGTACCCCCATGGGGAAAGTGGACCCTCATCCCCCTCGGGGAAACGGTCTTTCTTCCCCCTGGGAGACACCCGCACCCTCCTCTTGCACTCACAGCCCCAGGGGCCGGCCCCGGGCCCAAACACGCCCTAGACGGAGGGGCGGGGTCACTGTGAGGGGAGGGCACCCCCTGTAAGCCACGGACAAGTGGCGACCGGGGCCTCTTCCCAAACGGCAGGCAGACTGGCCGAGGCGGAAGGCCCGGGACAACCCAGCCCCAATCAAAGGGGTAGCGTCCTCACCTGGCCCAGCAGGGCTGAGGAGCTCCAGGCTCCGCCCCGGACAAGAGCCTGACCCCGCCCACCCGTCTGCGCATGCGCAAAGGTGCAGTTCTCAGGGCCGCCGGCCGGGGGTTCTGGTGTGCTGCGGGTGGTTCGGGGACCCTCAGACCCCTAGGGCGTAGGGGGACCTCGACCCCCATGGGGAACGGAGACCCTCCTCCCCCTTGGAGGAATGGTCAATCTTCCCCCTAGGGGAAACCTGCAATCTCCTCTCGCACTCACAACCCCCGGGGCCGGCCCCGGGCCCCAACACGACCCAGACGGAGGGGCGGGGTCACAGTCAGGGGAGGGTACCCTGTAAGCCATGGACAAGCGGCGACCGCGGACTCTTCCTAAACTGCAGGCAGACAGGCCGGCGCGGAAAGCCCCGGGCAAGCCAGCACCACTCAAAGGGGAAGGGTCCTCCCCTGGCCCAGCAGCGCTGATGAGCCCCCGGCTCTGGCGCCGGCTCCGGCCCGGGCCGGAACCAGACCCGCCCACCTGAGTCTGCGCATGCGCAAAGGTGCAGTACTCAGGGCCGCCGGCAGGGGGCGCTGTTGATCGGGTGGTGGTTCGGGGACCCCAGGCCCCTTTGAGGGTGGGGGCACCTGTACCCCCATGGGGAATGGGGACCCTCATCCCACTCGGGGGAACGGTCAATCTTCCCCCTGGGGGACACCCGCACCCTCCTCCCGCACTCACACCCCCAGGGTCCGGCCGCGCGACCGAACACTCCTTAGAGAGAGGGGGGGATCAGTGTCTAGGGCCGGCAGCCCCTGCTCGGCCCAGAGAACCGGCGACCGCGGCTTCTTCCCAAACTGCAGGCAGACTCGTCGACGCGGAAAGCCCGGGACAACCCAGCCTCAATCAAAGGGGAAGCGTCCTCACCTGGCCCAGCAGGGCTGAGCAGCTCCAGGCTCCGCCCCGGACCGGAGCCTGACCCCGCCCTCCCGCCTGCGCATGCGCAAAGGTGCGGTTCACAGGGCCGCGGGAAAGGGGCGCTGGTGAGCGGGGGGGTGCTTCGGGGTCCCTCAGCCCCCTTGGGCGTAGGGGGACCTCGACCCCCATGGGGAACGGGGACCCTCTTCCCCCTAGGGGGAACGGTCAATCTTCCCCCTAGGGGAAACCTGCAATCTCCTCTCGCACTCACACCCCCCGGGGCCGGCCCCGGGCCCCAACACTCCCCGGACGGAAGGGCGGAGTCACCGTCAGGGGTGGGCACCCCCTGTAAGCCCCGGACAAGTGGCGACCGCGGCCTCTTCCCAAACTGCAGGCAGACAGGCCGGCGCGGAAAGCCCCGGGCAAGCCAGCACGACTCAAAGGGGAAGGGTCCTCACCTGGCCCAGCAGCCCTGATGAGCCCCCGGCTCCGGCTCCGGCCCCGGCCACAGCCTGATCCCGCCCACCGGAGTCTGCGCATGCGCAAAGGTGCAGTTCTCAGGGCCGCCGGCAGGGGGCGCTGTTGATCGGGTGGTGGTTCGGGCACCCCAGGCCCCTTTGAGGGTGGGGGCACCTGTACCCCCATGGGGAATGGGGACCCTCATCCCACTCGGGGGAACGGTCAATCTTCCCCCTGGGGGACACCCGCACCCTCCTCCCGCACTCACACCCCCAGGGTCCGGCCGCGCGACCGAACACTCCTTAGAGAGTGGGGGGGATCAGTGTCTAGGGCCGGCAGCCCCTGCTCGGCCCAGAGAACCGGCGACCGCGGCCTCTTCCCAAACTGCAGGCAGACTCGTCGACGCGGAAAGCCCGGGACAACCCAGCCTCAATCAAAGGGGAAGCGTCCGCACCTGGCCCAGCAGGGCTGAGCAGCTCCAGGCTCCGCCCTGGACCGGAGCCTGACCCCGCCCTCCCGCCTGCGCATGCGCAAAGGTGCGGTTCACAGGGCCGCGGGAAGGGGGCGCTGGTGAGCGGGGGGGTGCTTCGGGGTCCCTCAGCCCCCTTGGGCGTAGGGGGACCTCGACCCCCATGGGGAACGGGGACCCTCTTCCCCCTAGGGGGAACGGTCAATCTTCCCCCTAGGTTACACCTGCAATCTCCTCTCGCACTCACACCCCCCGGGGCCGGCCCCGGGCCCCAACACTCCCCGGACGGAAGGGCGGAGTCACCGTCAGGGGAGGGCACCCCCTGTAAGCCCCGGACAAGTGGCGACCGCGGCCTCTTCCCAAACTGCAGGCAGACAGGCCGGCGCGGAAAGCCCCGGGCAAGCCAGCACGACTCAAAGGGGAAGGGTCCTCACCTGGCCCAGCAGCCCTGATGAGCCCCCGGCTCCGGCTCCGGCCCCGGCCGCAGCCTGATCCCGCCCACCCGATTCTGCGCATGCGCAAACGTGCAGTACTCAGGGCCGCCGGCAGGGGGCGCTGTTGATCGGGTGGTGGTTCGGGGACCCCAGGCCCCTTTGAGGGTGGGGGCACCTGTACCCCCATGGGGAATGGGGACCCTCATCCCACTCGGGGGAACGGTCAATCTTCCCCCTGGGGGACACCCGCACCCTCCTCCCGCACTCACACCCCCAGGGTCCGGCCGCGCGACCGAACACTCCTTAGAGAGAGGGGGGGATCAGTGTCTAGGGCCGGCAGCCCCTGCTCGGCCCAGAGAACCGGCGACCGCGGCCTCTTCCCAAACTGCAGGCAGACTCGTCGACGCGGAAAGCCCGGGACAACCCAGCCCCAATCAAAGGGGAAGCATCCTCACCTGGCCCAGCAGGGCTGAGCAGCTCCAGGCTCCGCCCCGGACCGCAGCCTGACCCTGCGCACCCGTCTGCGCATGCGCGAAGGTGCGGTTCTCAGGGCCGCCGGCAGGGGGCGTTGGTGAGCGGGTGGTGGTTCGTGGACCCCCGCCCCTTTTAGAGTGGGGGCACCTGTACCCCCATGGGGAAAGTGGACCCTCATCCCCCTCGGGGAAACGGTCTTTCTTCCCCCTGGGAGACACCCGCACCCTCCTCTTGCACTCACAGCCCCAGGGGCCGGCCCCGGGCCCAAACACGCCCTAGACGGAGGGGCGGGGTCACTGTGAGGGGAGGGCACCCCCTGTAAGCCACGGACAAGTGGCGACCGGGGCCTCTTCCCAAACGGCAGGCAGACTGGCCGAGGCGGAAGGCCCGGGACAACCCAGCCCCAATCAAAGGGGTAGCGTCCTCACCTGGCCCAGCAGGGCTGAGGAGCTCCAGGCTCCGCCCCGGACAAGAGCCTGACCCCGCCCACCCGTCTGCGCATGCGCAAAGGTGCAGTTCTCAGGGCCGCCGGCCGGGGGTTCTGGTGTGCTGCGGGTGGTTCGGGGACCCTCAGACCCCTAGGGCGTAGGGGGACCTCGACCCCCATGGGGAACGGAGACCCTCCTCCCCCTTGGAGGAACGGTCAATCTTCCCCCTAGGGGAAACCTGCAATCTCCTCTCGCACTCACAACCCCCGGGGCCGGCCCCGGGCCCCAACACGACCCAGACGGAGGGGCGGGGTCACAGTCAGGGGAGGGTACCCTGTAAGCCATGGACAAGCGGCGACCGCGGACTCTTCCTAAACTGCAGGCAGACAGGCCGGCGCGGAAAGCCCCGGGCAAGCCAGCACGACTCAAAGGGGAAGGGTCCTCACCTGGCCCAGCAGCCCTGATGAGCCCCCGGCTCCGGCTCCGGCCCCGGCCACAGCCTGATCCGGCCCACCCGAGTCTGCGCATGCGCAAAGGTGCAGTTCTCAGTGCCGCCGGCAGGGGGGCGCCGGTGAGCGGGTGGTGGTTCGGGGACCCCCTCCCCTTAGAGGGTGGGCGCACCTGAACCCCCATGGGGATTGGGGACCCTCCTCCCCCTCGCGAAACGGTCTTTCTTCCCCCTGGGAGACACCCGCACCCTCCTCCCGCACTCAGAGACCCAGGGTCCGTCCGCGCGACCGAACGCGCCTAGGAGAGAGGGGGGGATCAGTGTCTAGGGCCGGCAGCCCCTGCTCGGCCCAGAGAACCGGCGACCGCGGCCTCTTCCCAAACTGCAGGCAGACTCGTCGACGCGGAAAGCCCGGGACAACCCAGCCCCAATCAAAGGGGAAGCGTCCTCACCTGGCCCAGCAGGGCTGAGCAGCTCCAGGCTCCGCCCCGGACCGCAGCCTGACCCCGCCCTCCCGCCTGCGCATGCGCGAAGGTGCGGTTCACAGGGTCGCGGGAAGGGGGCGCTGGTGAGCGGGGGGGTGCTTCGGGGTCCCTCAGCCCCCTTGGGCGTAGGGGGACCTCGACCCCCATGGGGAACGGGGACCCTCTTCCCCCTAGGGGGAACGGTCAATCTTCCCCCTAGGGGAAACCTGCAATCTCCTCTCGCACTCACACCCCCCGGGGCCGGCCCAGGGCCCCAAAACGACCCAGACGGAGGGGCGGGGTCAGCGTCAGGGGAGGGTACCCTGTAAGCCATGGACAAGCGGCGACCGCGGCCTCTTCCCAAACTGCAGGCAGACAGGCCGGCGCGGAAAGCCCCGGGCAAGCCAGCACCACTCAAAGGGGAAGGGTCCTCCCCTGGCCCAGCAGCGCTGATGAGCCCCCGGCTCTGGCGCCGGCTCCGGCCCGGGCCGGATCCAGACCCGCCCACCTGAGTCTGCGCATGCGCAAAGGTGCAGTACTCAGGGCCGCCGGCAGGGGGCGCTGTTGATCGGGTGGTGGTTCGGGGACCCCAGGCCCCTTTGAGGGTGGGGGCACCTGTACCCCCATGGGGAATGGGGACCCTCATCCCACTCGGGGGAACGGTCAATCTTCCCCCTGGGGGACACCCGCACCCTCCTCCCGCACTCACACCCCCAGGGTCCGGCCGCGCGACCGAACACTCCTTAGAGAGAGGGGGGGATCAGTGTCTAGGGCCGGCAGCCCCTGCTCGGCCCAGAGAACCGGCGACCGCGCCCTCTTCCCAAACTGCAGGCAGACTCGTCGACGCGGAAAGCCCGGGACAACCCAGCCTCAATCAAAGGGGAAGCGTCCGCACCTGGCCCAGCAGGGCTGAGCAGCTCCAGGCTCCGCCCCGGACCGGAGCCTGACCCCGCCCTCCCGCCTGCGCATGCGCAAAGGTGCGGTTCACAGGGCCGCGGGAAGGGGGCGCTGGTGAGCGGGGGGGTCCTTCGGGGTCCCTCAGCCCCCTTGGGCGTAGGGGGACCTCGACCCCCATGGGGAACGGGGACCCTCTTCCCCCTAGGGGGAACGGTCAATCTTCCCCCTAGGTTACACCTGCAATCTCCTCTCGCACTCACACCCCCCGGGGCCGGCCCCGGGCCCCAACACTCCCCGGACGGAAGGGCGGAGTCACCGTCAGGGGAGGGCACCCCCTGTAAGCCCCGGACAAGTGGCGACAGCGGCCTCTTCCCAAACTGCAGGCAGACAGGCCGGCGCGGAAAGCCCCGGGCAAGCCAGCACGACTCAAAGGGGAAGGGTCCTCACCTGGCCCAGCAGCCCTGATGAGCCCCCGGCTCCGGCTCCGGCCCCGGCCGCAGCCTGATCCCGCCCACCCGATTCTGCGCATGCGCAAACGTGCAGTACTCAGGGCCGCCGGCAGGGGGCGCTGTTGATCGGGTGGTGGTTCGGGGACCCCAGGCCCCTTTGAGGGTGGGGGCACCTGTACCCCCATGGGGAATGGGGACCCCCATCCCACTCGGGGGAACGGTCAATCTTCCCCCTGGGGGACACCCGCACCCTCCTCCCGCACTCACACCCCCAGGGTCCGGCCGCGCGACCGAACACTCCTTAGAGAGAGGGGGGGATCAGTGTCTAGGGCCGGCAGCCCCTGCTCGGCCCAGAGAACCGGCGACCGCGGCCTCTTCCCAAACTGCAGGCAGACTCGTCGACGCGGAAAGCCCGGGACAACCCAGCCCCAATCAAAGGGGAAGCGTCCTCACCTGGCCCAGCAGGGCTGAGCAGCTCCAGGCTCCGCCCCGGACCGCAGCCTGACCCCGCGCACCCGTCTGCGCATGCGCGAAGGTGCGGTTCTCAGGGCCGCCGGCAGGGGGCGTTGGTGAGCGGGTGGTGGTTCGTGGACCCCCGCCCCTTTTAGAGTGGGGGCACCTGTACCCCCATGGGGAATGTGGACCCTCATCCCCCTCGGGGAAACGGTCTTTCTTCCCCCTGGGAGACACCCGCACCCTCCTCTTGCACTCACAGCCCCAGGGGCCGGCCCCGGGCCCAAACACGCCCTAGACGGAGGGGCGGGGTCAGGACAACCCAGCCTCAATCAAAGGGGAAGCGTCCGCACCTGGCCCAGCAGGGCTGAGCAGCTCCAGGCTCCGCCCTGGACCGGAGCCTGACCCCGCCCTCCCGCCTGCGCATGCGCAAAGGTGCGGTTCACAGGGCCGCGGGAAGGGGGCGCTGGTGAGCGGGGGGGTGCTTCGGGGTCCCTCAGCCCCCTTGGGCGTAGGGGGGCCTCGACCCCCATGGGGAACGGGGACCCTCTTCCCCCTAGGGGGAACGGTCAATCTTCTCCCTAGGTTACACCTGCAATCTCCTCTCGCACACACCCCCCGGGGCCGGCCCCGGGCCCCAACACTCCCCGGACGGAAGGGCGGAGTCACCGTCAGGGGAGGGCACCCCCTGTAAGCCCCGGACAAGTGGCGACCGCGGCCTCTACCCAAACTGCAGGCAGACAGGCCGGCGCGGAAAGCCCCGGGCAAGCCAGCACGACTCAAAGGGGAAGGGTCCTCACCTGGCCCAGCAGCCCTGATGAGCCCCCGGCTCCGGCTCCGGCCCCGGCCACAGCCTGATCCGGCCCACCCGAGTCTGCGCATGCGCAAAGGTGCAGTTCTCAGTGCCGCCGGCAGGGGGGCGCCGGTGAGCGGGTGGTGGTTCGGGGACCCCCTCCCCTTAGAGGGTGGGCGCACCTGAACCCCCATGGGGATTGGGGACCCTCCTCCCCCTCGCGAAACGGTCTTTCTTCCCCCTGGGAGACACCCGCACCCTCCTCCCGCACTCAGAGCCCCAGGGTCCGTCCGCGCGACCGAACGCGCCTAGGAGAGAGGGGGGGATCAGTGTCTAGGGCCGGCAGCCCCTGCTCGGCCCAGAGAACCGGCGACCGCGCCCTCTTCCCAAACTGCAGGCAGACAGGCCGGCGCGGAAAGCCCCGGGCAAGCCAGCACCACTCAAAGGGGAAGGGTCCTCCCCTGGCCCAGCAGCGCTGATGAGCCCCCGGCTCTGGCGCCGGCTCCGGCCCGGGCCGGAACCAGACCCGCCCACCTGAGTCTGCGCATGCGCAAAGGTGCAGTACTCAGGGCCGCCGGCAGGGGGCGCTGTTGATCGGGTGGTGGTTCGGGGACCCCAGGCCCCTTTGAGGGTGGGGGCACCTGTACCCCCATGGGGAATGGGGACCCTCATCCCACTCGGGGGAACGGTCAATCTTCCCCCTGGGGGACACCCGCACCCTCCTCCCGCACTCACACCCCCAGGGTCCGGCCGCGCGACCGAACACTCCTTAGAGAGAGGGGGGGATCAGTGTCTAGGGCCGGCAGCCCCTGCTCGGCCCAGAGAACCGGCGACCGCGGCTTCTTCCCAAACTGCAGGCAGACTCGTCGACGCGGAAAGCCCGGGACAACCCAGCCTCAATCAAAGGGGAAGCGTCCTCACCTGGCCCAGCAGGGCTGAGCAGCTCCAGGCTCCGCCCCGGACCGGAGCCTGACCCCGCCCTCCCGCCTGCGCATGCGCAAAGGTGCGGTTCACAGGGCCGCGGGAAAGGGGCGCTGGTGAGCGGGGGGGTGCTTCGGGGTCCCTCAGCCCCCTTGGGCGTAGGGGGACCTCGACCCCCATGGGGAACGGGGACCCTCTTCCCCCTAGGGGGAACGGTCAATCTTCCCCCTAGGGGAAACCTGCAATCTCCTCTCGCACTCACACCCCCCGGGGCCGGCCCCGGGCCCCAACACTCCCCGGACGGAAGGGCGGAGTCACCGTCAGGGGTGGGCACCCCCTGTAAGCCCCGGACAAGTGGCGACCGCGGCCTCTTCCCAAACTGCAGGCAGACAGGCCGGCGCGGAAAGCCCCGGGCAAGCCAGCACGACTCAAAGGGGAAGGGTCCTCACCTGGCCCAGCAGCCCTGATGAGCCCCCGGCTCCGGCTCCGGCCCCGGCCACAGCCTGATCCCGCCCACCGGAGTCTGCGCATGCGCAAAGGTGCAGTTCTCAGGGCCGCCGGCAGGGGGCGCTGTTGATCGGGTGGTGGTTCGGGCACCCCAGGCCCCTTTGAGGGTGGGGGCACCTGTACCCCCATGGGGAATGGGGACCCTCATCCCACTCGGGGGAACGGTCAATCTTCCCCCTGGGGGACACCCGCACCCTCCTCCCGCACTCACACCCCCAGGGTCCGGCCGCGCGACCGAACACTCCTTAGAGAGAGGGGGGGATCAGTGTCTAGGGCCGGCAGCCCCTGCTCGGCCCAGAGAACCGGCGACCGCGGCCTCTTCCCAAACTGCAGGCAGACTCGTCGACGCGGAAAGCCCGGGACAACCCAGCCTCAATCAAAGGGGAAGCGTCCGCACCTGGCCCAGCAGGGCTGAGCAGCTCCAGGCTCCGCCCTGGACCGGAGCCTGACCCCGCCCTCCCGCCTGCGCATGCGCAAAGGTGCGGTTCACAGGGCCGCGGGAAGGGGGCGCTGGTGAGCGGGGGGGTGCTTCGGGGTCCCTCAGCCCCCTTGGGCGTAGGGGGACCTCGACCCCCATGGGGAACGGGGACCCTCTTCCCCCTAGGGGGAACGGTCAATCTTCCCCCTAGGTTACACCTGCAATCTCCTCTCGCACTCACACCCCCCGGGGCCGGCCCCGGGCCCCAACACTCCCCGGACGGAAGGGCGGAGTCACCGTCAGGGGAGGGCACCCCCTGTAAGCCCCGGACAAGTGGCGACCGCGGCCTCTTCCCAAACTGCAGGCAGACAGGCCGGCGCGGAAAGCCCCGGGCAAGCCAGCACGACTCAAAGGGGAAGGGTCCTCACCTGGCCCAGCAGCCCTGATGAGCCCCCGGCTCCGGCTCCGGCCCCGGCCGCAGCCTGATCCCGCCCACCCGATTCTGCGCATGCGCAAACGTGCAGTACTCAGGGCCGCCGGCAGGGGGCGCTGTTGATCGGGTGGTGGTTCGGGGACCCCAGGCCCCTTTGAGGGTGGGGGCACCTGTACCCCCATGGGGAATGGGGACCCTCATCCCACTCGGGGGAACGGTCAATCTTCCCCCTGGGGGACACCCGCACCCTCCTCCCGCACTCACACCCCCAGGGTCCGGCCGCGCGACCGAACACTCCTTAGAGAGAGGGGGGGATCAGTGTCTAGGGCCGGCAGCCCCTGCTCGGCCCAGAGAACCGGCGACCGCGGCCTCTTCCCAAACTGCAGGCAGACTCGTCGACGCGGAAAGCCCGGGACAACCCAGCCCCAATCAAAGGGGAAGCATCCTCACCTGGCCCAGCAGGGCTGAGCAGCTCCAGGCTCCGCCCCGGACCGCAGCCTGACCCTGCGCACCCGTCTGCGCATGCGCGAAGGTGCGGTTCTCAGGGCCGCCGGCAGGGGGCGTTGGTGAGCGGGTGGTGGTTCGTGGACCCCCGCCCCTTTTAGAGTGGGGGCACCTGTACCCCCATGGGGAAAGTGGACCCTCATCCCCCTCGGGGAAACGGTCTTTCTTCCCCCTGGGAGACACCCGCACCCTCCTCTTGCACTCACAGCCCCAGGGGCCGGCCCCGGGCCCAAACACGCCCTAGACGGAGGGGCGGGGTCACTGTGAGGGGAGGGCACCCCCTGTAAGCCACGGACAAGTGGCGACCGGGGCCTCTTCCCAAACGGCAGGCAGACTGGCCGAGGCGGAAGGCCCGGGACAACCCAGCCCCAATCAAAGGGGTAGCGTCCTCACCTGGCCCAGCAGGGCTGAGGAGCTCCAGGCTCCGCCCCGGACAAGAGCCTGACCCCGCCCACCCGTCTGCGCATGCGCAAAGGTGCAGTTCTCAGGGCCGCCGGCCGGGGGTTCTGGTGTGCTGCGGGTGGTCGGGGACCCTCAGACCCCTAGGGCGTAGGGGGACCTCGACCCCCATGGGAACGGAGACCCTCCTCCCCCTTGGAGGAACGGTCAATCTTCCCCCTAGGGGAAACCTGCAATCTCCTCTCGCACTCACAACCCCCGGGGCCGGCCCCGGGCCCCAACACGACCCAGACGGAGGGGCGGGGTCACAGTCAGGGGAGGGTACCCTGTAAGCCATGGACAAGCGGCGACCGCGGACTCTTCCTAAACTGCAGGCAGACAGGCCGGCGCGGAAAGCCCCGGGCAAGCCAGCACGACTCAAAGGGGAAGGGTCCTCACCTGGCCCAGCAGCCCTGATGAGCCCCCCGGCTCCGGCTCCGGCCCCGGCCACAGCCTGATCCGGCCCACCCGAGTCTGCGCATGCGCAAAGGTGCAGTTCTCAGTGCCGCCGGCAGGGGGGCGCCGGTGAGCGGGTGGTGGTTCGGGGACCCCCCTCCCCTTTAGAGGGTGGGCGCACCCTGAACCCCCATGGGGATTGGGGACCCTCCTCCCCCTCGCGAAACGGTCTTTCTTCCCCCTGGGAGACACC